>NC_083485.1:4088159-4350659 GCF_030014155.1 Tachysurus vachellii | reverse complement strand
AGTTCTGTTTTATTTCAGTTTAATGATTGAATCCTGGGGAACGGTTACAGCTAGTGCCAAGGGAGTAAATCTAATTTTTTTTCTTCTTTTGAACGGCGTAAAAGATCGTCCGAGAAAAAGATCTTTTTTTTTTTTCTTTTTTTTTTTGCAAAACTCGGGGGCCAGCCCTATCGTTTTATCCGTTCTTGCCGATATGAAATCCCTCAGTTGTAATATTCCCGTACCATTCACGCTTTTATCGATTGAACCGCTAACCTTTGTAACAGGATGTTTCTCAAATTGAACCTGCTCATGTTTAAGTTCTAATGTAGAAAATTCTGAAATGTAGATTTATTATTGTCGACGTGAGACGTAATTCGTTTTGAAAATAGCTGGTTGGGGGTTACGGTATCTGGGACTGGATTTGTACCTTGACACATTAAATATACAGCATGAGCACTGTACTAGGCTAAATAATATGTGCGAGCGATGGATTTCTCAAGTCTTTTAAAGGAATGCAGTGGTGATGTCCCGTTGGAAAAGCTGGCATCCCTAAAATGGTGCACTATTTTACTGGATTATAACGGTTGGATACTGGTGGGGTGGCGAAACACTGTGGCATTCGTACAGTACATAAGGAAGGAAAAAAAAAAAAACAGAGTGGAATCATCCCATCCCCTTTTATTTAGACATTCACTACAGAGGCTAAGGGACGGTAGCAAGTCTTTCGAGGCAAATAAAATAAAGTCAAAATGACTGCTCCATCTAACTCCGGCAGCATAAAAGGCAAATAAATTAAAGTAGAAATCAAGGCCAAAAGGTTGACTCAAACTGCATCCTGGCCAATCAGACTACAACGCTTAGCTTCATGGAGGTCTCAAGCTGCTTTTTTCTTTGTTCCCTCGGATGAATCGTCCAATACTGGAGGTAGCACAGGCACAAGGTGGACCGGTGGTTCCGAGGCTTAAACCATAACCATAATGTACCGCTTTGAAGATAATGCTTTGTTGTTTTGTTTTAGACAGCATCACAAACTGGTTTACATACATGTTTGCTAAGTGGATGCAGTTTCGTTTCGTCGGCTTGGTGCTAACTGTGAAAACAACACAAAGCTGTCCGATGAGACGTAAACCCGAGGTCTAAGTGTCAGACATCTCGGGGGTTTTCGTTCTTTTCTTTTTTTCTTTTTTTTGCCAGCGTACCTCCGTACATCCGATTTTTCCCTAAATGGATGATTGTTGCTTCAAGACTGCCAACATCAGTGCTGTCCCTAAACAGATATCCAAAAATAACAAGGCGGGTATCAGAATTAGAAATAAAATTGTGTAGAAAATAGAGTGAGATATGTGAGATATTTATTAGGTGTTGAAGAGCGTGAACCTCTTCCATGAAGGTAGCATCTTGTTGATGGATCCCGTTTGCCGAATTTGCGCTGCTGTACACCTGTTAAAAGATGCATTCCGTTTAGACCACGCCCACTGATTAATTACTACTGAACTCTTTAATCATAAATGTGAGCATTAGAGCAGATGATATGAAAATATCCAATTTGACGTTAAGAGCTTTACCTGGCTCTTATCAGGTCCTGTACGCATGGCTTGCACTAGCTGGTCCACCTCCTGGTTGTGATCCAGTGCATTCCTCAAGGCTTCTTCGGTACTCAAGAGACGCTGGCGTAGACGCGCCACCTCCGCGTCCGACCCTGACGCCTCCATCATAGAGAATCGGCGATGGTCAGGTGATGATCTCTCACGGCCCTGTCAGAAATTTACCTTAAATTTAGCATCATGTGTTAGAACACCTGACGGAACGGGTTTCACCTGACACTGGAGACTTCACCAAATCGACGAATAAAAAATTTTTTTTTGATACTTCGGTTTCTAAGAAAGAAGACTCCCCACGTGATGGAGGTCTGAGTGCATTTGCTGAACTCAATAAACGTAAAACATGTTTTTGAAGTAAGTGTTAATAAAATTTCCACTTGTAATTTAAGCTCAGAATCTATACAAGTCCTTTTAGAGACTTGTCTTGTTTGTACATAAGAAGGAATTTGTAGTTTTCATCCAATGCACAACATACAGCAACAATTGTTGAGTTTTTGAGGCAGGACAGACTTTAGGTTGAAAAAATGCCGGAATCTTCCTTTAAATCAGTGAAGTGTTTTGTCATTGACGCAAGAGGAAAACGTAAATCGTGAAACGTTTTAGGACTCTTTACATTTATAGCACAATCCAGATTTCATCAGAGCAAAAACAGAATCCGAAGTAAACCGGCACATCCAGTCGGCATATATTCTCTAAAACCCTGGAGACTTTGAGCTGCCCAGATTAAGTAACTCAAAATGGTGGAAGTCAACAGGCTCACCAGAAGCAGCAGTTTCTCCCTCAGGCTCTTGATGTCATCCTGCAGCTTCTGTTCCTTCATCTTCCACTCAGCCTTGTGCACCTCGCGGCTCAGGTCACGGTCCATGCCGGGCGAGTGGCGCGGTGAGTCCAACAGCAAGACGCGCAGCTCGTTCAGACTCCTGACATGAACGCATGAAAAAAAAAATGTGCCGTAAAAATAAAACAAAAATAATATCTTATATTTTCTACAGCCAGAAATCTGATCTATTGTATGGACATAATTTAACTACTGGAATATGACACAAGCAAATATGAGCAAATATGTAGCATGATAGCCATGCTAAACTTTCCACCCAGTGAACCCTTAAAATGTTTCGAATCATAGTAACAACACTGTTACAAATACATGTATATATGCCGCTTAAAGGAGGGGTCTCCGTTGTTTGAAAGCCAATGTTGACATTTGAAATCACCAAAACAAACACACCCCTAACCCAAATGGGTCCCACCCCTGTTTTGATAGCTCCGCCCCACACATACACCAGACAAGTATAACCCAGACAAGTATTATGGTGGAACCTGTTGGGGCAGCTGACCGAGGGTAGCTTCCGTTTCACACGGAAGGAGACGGTCAACACCTAGAACCCGAGGCAGAGCTAATGTTAGAGGCAGAGGTCGTAACGTTGCTGCCGATAACATGGAAACAGAAGACTTGGAGCGTGTGCGCATGTTTCAGGCACAAAGACTTGCAGTAACGCAAGTAAGTGTATTGATTGATTTAATATTCTGAACTTTAATTGACAGAAAGCCGTATTCTGTTAGTCCTACTTCTTGCCTTATCGTAAGCCTTTCTTCGCTTTCTTTCTTTGTTTTTATCCTCCATGTCAATCTTAAAACCGCTTTCTGCTAATGTCAAACATGCGCACTGAACACTCTCTCCGCCCATATTGACAAGACACGCCCCTTTCTGCTCATTGGCTACATGTTAGTTTTGTTTTTGTTTTGTTTGGCGGCTCAAACAACGGAGACCCCACCTTTAATTTATGTACACTTTTTTTCCAGTCTTGGATTTATCCAATCGAAATAACGTGATTCAAATAATCAGTTAAAATTAGAACTACAGATATTCCATAAAGTAGTGATTTGCTTGGTCCAAGCACCAAGCACATATAATATCCAAATGGTGTCTGATGGCAATTAACAGTTATCACCGTCGTAATAACGTACTGTACTGTACTGTGTATAAACTGTGCCTCCTTGACTACAAGTTTATCTTCCCACAGTATCAGGGTGTACAGTATAACAGATCATTTAACCCTTGTATTCATCAGTAATTACAGCTTTTCCCTTATTAGGTCTATACGTCTTCTGAAGCCTCTATTTGAATATAAATAATCCACTAAAAGCCCAGGTGTTGTTCAGGGTACAGCATCGATCCGAACAGCTGAATAACACTTAGGGAGGAGTTTTAATTAGATGGATGGATTGTCCTCATTAACCCAAATGGCTCTTTAGTGGATGAAACGGTGAATTGAGAACAATTCATGAGTGGAACTCTGGGATGAGGAGTGACAGCCAGACAGCACATTTCAGTGAAGATGATGAAGTGAGAAGGTGGAACAGCTATTTAAGGAGGACACAGGTGTGTGTGTGTGTGTGTCTGTATGTGTGTTTGGAGAGAGAGAGAGAGAGACAGACAGATAGACAGATTGATGCTTTGTTCCAAAGTGTACTTCATAAAACAAGACCATAAATAAGCAACTTAAATCAGTCTCCAGATGGTTTGAGAGTTTAAACCATCAAGCTCTAATACCACTTTTACAAGCCTTGCTAACATTCCTTACCTCTCTTTCTTCAAAAGTTCCTGGCTAATGATCACCAGCTGGCCTGATGCGTCGTGGGATTTCTTGGTGATGGCCTCCAGCTCCGCCTCCAGACGCGTCTTGTCTCTGAGGAGGCCGTCCGCCTTTCTCTCCCCCACACGGACTTTATTCTCCAAAGCTACGGGCAAAAAAATATTGAGAAGGATGCCTTAGTTGTTTAAACGTGTGCTGTTCAGAAACATGGCGGAATCCCATGATAAATGGCCAAAATAAGCAGATACATCTACTGTGGAGATAAAAAGTACGATCTTCTCCCAAAGAAGGAAAGCAAGAAATAAAACAAAAATAAACCTGTAAGCTCTCCAAGATGGAGAAAGCTGCTGATCTGCTGAAGGTAGCACTCAGTGGTCATTTTATATCCCAGAATCCCTAGCCAAACGATGAACTACACACCCGATCACAGAACCTGTCACCTGAACTGCTGCCTTTTTCTAGTTCCTTAGACATCTAATCAAAACAACTCATCATTAAGAAATCACATGCCATAAAAAAACCCAGATTGTAACTGAAAATTGCTACAAATTCCAATGGCTTTCTGGCTATCTGGAAAACCGTAGATCAGTGGTCTTCACTATTTTTTTCATGTGAGCCACACTGATAGGACAAAGTCAACAGGAGAGCTACTTTCACCGCAAAGTATGCCAAGTTATTCAGTCTTAAATAGCTTATCTGCTTAAATACAATGTACAATATTGCAATACAATAATTACACGAGTTGCAGATGATGCATGCTCCCCATCAGTTACCTCTTTTGTCACTGTCACATTGCTTTGTTGCTGTTTGTTTGATAAGAAATCGATCCATTTTTTAGTCCGTGTGTGTACAGTAAACACAAGTTGTTAACTAGCATGAAACACAAACTAGCTTCTGGCAGGCCGCCAAAAACTGGCTATTGCGCAGAACGCAGTGAGTCAGTGACGAGTCAAATAATATATATAAATATATATTATTATTTGTAATAGAGCACATTCGTTTTTCTATGCTTCCCTGATTGTTTTTAATGTTATTTAAATGAAAAATACATTTTAACCACATGATCATATCATCGGATTATTTACTGCCATGCGAGCCGCATATTAAAGCTTGGCGAGCCGCAGGAGGCTCGCGAGCCGCGCAATGAGTAACACTGCCGTAGAGCCTAAAACCCAATGTATTAAAAGTTAAAAGTTTTTTTTTTTCCACAGTTTCCCAATAGAGTGATACAATCAAGATTTTGTTGTCGCAAATTAATTTATGTAAAAGAATATCTTCATTACCTGTTATCTGTGTTTTGAGGTCGTCTACTTGTGTAGTAAGTGTGGAAACCTCTTTTTCCCTTTTTGTCAGTTTTTCCAAAGTTTCTGTGAAAACATAAAAGCATAAAAGTTAAAAAAAAAACCCTGAAAAAAAAAGGCGGGAAATAAATAGGCCACTCTTCAATGTCACTCGGTAAATGTTGTGTTCTGTAGAACGATTCGGTACATAAGAGCCAGGAGGGAGAAGAATGAAAACAATAAATAAATAAAAGAATCGATTTACAGACCTTCCATGTTTTGCTTTAATTGAATCTTCTCTTCAGAGTTGTCATTGTTTTCTATCATCTGAGAAGACACAAAAACATTGCAGACAATGTCAAAATGTACAAAGACGCTTCAAACGTAATAAGCTACCAATTTACAAGCTAATAACTCACGTTGACGTCCTGGCCGATCCGATCCGCCTTGACAGCCTGCAGTTGGTTCTCGCTAACCCTCAGCTTCTCCTGCAGATCTCGGATCTCGGCTCTGCTTTGTGCTTCAGCGTTCTGCAGAGCCTCGTAGTCAGCCATTTTTTTCTCAGCCAATTCTAGCCGCTCTCTCAACCTGGTGACCTTCAGTTCGGCCTCCTGAAGCTTCTCTGTGGACTCGCTGAGCTCTTGGTTGCTTCTGCCATTCTCTTCACTCTCCTCTAGCTTATCTTCTAGTTCTTGGACCTTGTTTCGAAGTTCCTCACGTTCTTTGGCCAGCACGGCAACTTCAATTTCATGCCTGGCCTTGAGGTTCTCAACCTCCAGCTGCTGCTCCATCCTCATGCTCTCAACGGTGGCCCTCATTTCAGGTGTGGGACCATCTCCATCTCCACCGCTGCTATCAGAAACTTTGGAACCACTGATCATAGAGGATTTGAGCTCCTCCAGGGCACGTTGGTGGTCTCCAACCAGGGTGTCCAACTTGGCCTTCCAGCTGTCCATCATCTCCATGTTTTCACGTGTGGCCTGTTGGAGTCGTTGGCGAAGTTTTGTGATTTCCGCTGTCTGCCGCTCTGTGGTGGCCTTGAAGCGTTCGGTTTCTTGCCGGCTGGTGCTGAGCATGGCTTCGTAACGTTCACGTAGCTGGCTGCTCTCCTCGCGGCGGGCATATTCAAGACGTTCTCGGAGAACGAGAGCCTCCGAGTTTGAAATCACATCTCCACCTTCCACTACGGAAGACGAGGCTCTCCGCAGGCGGGCTTGGAGCTCATCTACCTCGGCTTTGCACAGGGTTAATTCCTCCTCCAGTAGCATCACTCGGCTCTTCTCCTCAACCGTGGTTTGCTGGTTGGACAAAAAGTGGTTTTAAAGCCCTGTTCCACTGTGAATGTGTTCAAGCCTTTAGTTCCTGCATTTCATTGGGTTCAACTCAAGAGCAGAACATTTTTATGTTAACCATAGAAACGTAAAATATTGGTATGAAGCCAAACCAACCAAATCATACTTCATTCTAAGACTGTATTTTTTTATATTGTCTTATAGTATGAAAACGTTCTGCCTCGTCACCCGCAAAAAACAGAACTTCTGGCATTCTCTAATGCATCCGTCAGCGTCGCTTTGCACGTGCACAACGCCAATCGACCGCTGACGGTTTTTTCAGCCAAGTAAAAGTCTGAATTAACAAATGCCGAAAAGCACGGAAAAAAAAAGCAATCTACGAGGGGGAAAAGAAGACAAACCCAAGCAAGCCATTCTTTGCGCTGTGTTCCTAGAAGCAGCCAAGCAAATGTGAGATGATGCATTCAAGACACATACATGTACACACATCTAACGAGCTGGGAAAGAAGAACCAGTCGGAGTAGCCCGGGGTTTGAAAGAAGAGATCTAGTGTTAGTGTTGACAGAGATTTACAGCGATCGTTCCCTGGCATTTCTCAAGAAATCGGCGAAGATATTATGATGTCGCCGAACGGCGTCGGAAAACGTTTGACAGACGCAATCCCGGACAAAGAGAAGAGGGAAGAAAAAAAAAGAGAGAGAGAGATCACACCACTCCTCTTAGTGTTCACTGCTGATTTAGGAAGATGTTTATGAAAGTTTAGACTACACACGGGATTAGCAGATTGATTTCACCTTGATACTCTTACCCAACCTCATGGGTGTTGCCTGATGGCGCCTTCTGCCCTGTTAATAAATAGCAAAGCTTGAATTGGAAATTTGGGTCAGTTCGTGTAACACTGTCCCAGCTTCACGACCACAGAAATGACACGCTCCGTTTAAAATCCTGAAAGAGTGTGCCACTTTAGCTGTAAGGAAATAATCATTGTGTCAAAAGTAATTGGATGTGTGCAATGTGACACTATGTACACTTTTATAAAGATGGGTGACAAATTAAAGTTAAAGAAACCATGTTTCATCGGTAAGGATTTTTGGCCACAACAAGCGATTCGGCTTTGATTCTACAAGTCTCTGGATGGAGGAATAAACTGGGTGGAGGAATGAACTCTTCTCAGCTTTGACGTTTTTAATAACGCTGGTGGTGAACACTGTCTAACACGATGCTCCGATCTCTAAAGGGTTCAACCGAGTAGAGATCTGGTGTGTCTGTATGCCATTGCATAAGATTTACACTATTTTCATCTTCAGTAAACTACACCGTGAGCCCTCTTGGCCTGCAAATAGGGGCGGAGTCAGCCTAGAAGAAACCACTCCCATCGAGTGATGTCTTACCGCTGAATCACTGATATCACTCAGAACAACTTCGTACTGACTTGCATTCTTGCTCCGTTCTAAGGGGAAAGGTGGATTCAAACCGTGCCGGCAAAATAAATAAATAAATATTTTTCATTCTTTAATTTGTCACCCATCTACCTATTTACCTATATATCGTTTAATGCCATTCAGGACAAAGCAATCAGCACTTCGGTATTTTACGTATAAGTAATAAAAGCTCTTTGGTGTAAATATCTTTTTATATATTCTGACTGACTTTCATAATAAAAGGTTCTAAAGAGTTTTAAAAGCTCTACATTAGACTTATTCAAACTTTTCCCCCTCATGGGGAACATTTTGCTAATTTTTTTTTTTCCAAAACAAACCCCAATTAGTATGACAGGAAGTGTCAGAAAGCAGGAAAATGAGTAAATATCAGAGAGTTCAAAACATACTCAGATGTTATGTTAAAAAAAAAAAAAAAAGGGGTACAGTCCATTCATCCAACGTATCCTACACAGGGTTTGCAGAGATCCTGGAGCCTATTCCAGGGCCTCAAGGCACAAGACAGGGGAAACCCTGGACATGACGCCAAGCCGTTGCTGGGCACAGCTTCGAACGCTCACACAAACTTTCAGACACTACAGACAATTTAGAGAAGCCAATCAGACTAACACGTACTGTATATCTTTGGACTGGAGTGGAAACTGATGTACCTGGAGGAAACCTCCAAAGCAAAAAAGAACAAACGGGTAGTGGCAGGAATCAATCCCCAACCCCGGAGGTGCATGGCAAACATGCTTTTTTTCCTCTCTCAACCATCACCAAAGGCACAACTTAGGCTGAAGATCACTTGTGTGAGAAATGAGCTCAAGGTTCCAACGCACTCCAAAAGGTACTGCAGACAGAAGGAACAGGAGGTCTGGAAGACCATAAATGTCAGTGATTGAATGGCACCTGGTGGACAGCCATGGTCAAAAGGTCTCCAACCTCCAAGAATGTTCTTGTTACTGAAATGCTATTGAAAAATGCAGCAGCTAAATCAAATTCGGTCTAATCTGATAAAGCAAGATGAAGAGAGAGCTTTTAAACGAGGAAGGGATCCTAGAAAGAACTGCTAGGTTCACAGTTTATTAGGTTCATGTATCAAATAGGTCACTTAGTCCATCTGTTGCTATGCAGAATAGCAACTGTGCGTCAGTGTAAGTAGAGAAACAGAGACAGGAATGAACAAATCAGTGGCCCAAAATTAATTCTGTGTCTTTTTCTTCTAAATATACCAAGAAGCAGTGGCGGTTCTAGGATTTTTCTGTAACAGGGGCCATTAAGGGGCCACATGTTACATTCAGGGGCTAAGTACAGGGTACATTCAAGCACACAAAATAATTTATTCAGTATGGTTCCTTTTTCAAACGCTCGAGTGCCGCCAATTGTTTGGGGGTGGAATTGCATCTGTGATCGTTCTCCGGGAAAATCCTCCGGTTGCTCTTCTCGTCCGACGATTGATGGAACCGGGGCCAATCAGGGGCCAATCAGATTTCAGCAGGGGCCAGGGTCCCTGTGGCCCCGCCTCTAGAACCGCCCCTGCCAAGAAGATAGCGTCTGACAGAACACAACAGCTTATATCCAAACCGATAACCAAGATATATTAACTAAATAACCCACATAAAATATGTTTAGCAAGTTATAGTTAGCAGCCAAATCAGATTTCTGGCAACCAAAACATGGGACTGGACGACACGCTGGAGTTTTCACTCGACTAATGGGTTAGTTAATAAATGTATGATTTGTCCACCCTTGATACGAGCGCATCAGATGGAATCATTCTAGCTCTAAGTGAATGATGGAGACCTTGACATGCTCGATGTGAGCAAAAAGCTCAGGCGAGGTTGGTGCATCACAGAAAAGCAGAACCAAAAGCAGAAGAAAATGGGGACGGGATTAAAAAAGCTACAAGCAGGTGCAACATCTACTCTCGCTACACGTTTACCAGCTCTAACTCTTTCTGAAGCTTCTCTGCTTTGGACTTTTCCAAACGCAGATTCCGCTCGAGCTGCCGAATACGGGCATGCTCCAGTTTGGTCTGAGTCTATAGAGAGATAAAAAAAAAAAAGAAGGAGAAATGAAAGGAGAGAGTAAAAGAAAAAAGAGAAACACAAAAACAGGACACAGAGGACACAAAGAGAATTAGAGATATCCTTTCACAAAGGAGAGAAAGCTGAGATGGAAGAAGAAATGCAGGAGGAGAACAGATGTTACGTGGCTTGCATAAGTATTCACACCTTTGAATTCATATGCAAGGCATATTCACTGTAGTCTACAACAATTGTGCAGATTTTCTTTTTCTTGTCCAGGGATAAATTCTTACTGAGCAAATGCAGCTTTCAGAAAATCTGTGTGTGTGTTTTTTTTTTTCCTTTACCTTATAACAAACACATTATATTAGTAGATTTAGTACGCGTTAGAATAGAGTGTACAGATTGTATAGTAAATATGTCACTAATGTCCATGTGTGATTTGGGGTTTTTAATATTTCTTGTGCAGTAAAATACCTCGAGATCCCCTTTGGTGATGGATTCCTCCTCCACCCTGAACTGAAGGTCCTCCACTTTCCTGTTTTAGCACAGAATAACCACTAGGGGTCAGAAAAGCACCTCATTTGGAGAACAAAGCATCACGCTTGAGCTGAATGGGGTTGTACCTTTTCTCTTCTTCGAGCTGATTGGCTAGTTCCACTTTGTCTCTCTGCGCACTGGTCAGTAGGGTGCGCACTTGCTGCAGGTTGCTCTCCGTCTCTGTTATGTACTGAAGAAGGTACAGAAGACGTGAACTGGAAAAATACTTCCCGTTCTTATTTATGATTTGAAATAAATCGACCTAGTTATTAATTTCATATTATCGCAAATTAACCCTTGACTCGAACACAAGTGTTAAGCTCTGTCAGTAAACACACAGGTACGATTTATGATATGTTGCAGCTACCTGCATGGAGGGAGTCTCCAGTGTCAGCACTTATGTCAGCAGATATTTTGTTTTCTTTACAGCAACAATAAGGAATAAGAAACTCTACTTTTTTCTGACTAAAACAAACCTGCATATGTTGGGCTTTGATTGTGTTCAGCTCTTTCTCCACCTCGCAGATGTGGCTGGTGGCCTTGGCCACTTCGGCTCGCTCCAGGTCACGCTCGGCCAGGAGCTGTTCGATGTGCTGCTGCTTTTCTTTTAGCGCTTCCTGCAGTGCGGTGGTGCCGGAGATCTTACGCGCGTAACGTGACGATGTCTCCGTCAACTGTGCAAGAGAGGAAAACTCGTCACATGATAGTGTAAAAACAGTGACGGGATCGGGAACAAGGTTCAGAGAAGATACGTGAGGTCTTCTAACTAAGTTTTTAAGCTTGTACCTTAAAGCTTGACCTCGTTTTTGTGTAGATTTTGCTGTTCAGTGCCGATCGCGAATGAATGCTACTAACTGGCATCTCTGTAATATTTTCCCCAAAGGATTTTAAAGCCGAAATATGACTTCATTGTAAAACTACAACAAGCTGAACCGCTCTCTTACTCACCAGGCCTGTGCGGCTGGGCCTGCCGCCGACGCTGGAGGCCACGGAGCTGACAGAGCTGATGGATGAGCTGCTGGGGCTGTGAGCCAGCGACGACACTCCCATGGCTACACGCTTGCTTTTCTTGGCCTTAGCTGGGCTTGTGGATGGGAAGCCGATGCGGATCACTTTGTGGATGGGGGCAAAAAGGCCGAATTTGTGTGGGCACTGGAAGTACCTGAAGAGAGGCGACGGCCAAAAAGGTCAAAGAAGATGAAGAGGAAGTTCAAACGTCTATTGACAACGTCTATGTTATTGACATGAGGCAATAAATGACTAAAACTATTTATTAAAACTCTCGATTCTGATTTGCCAGAAGGTGCTGATTTGTTTTTCTCTACGAGCCGATCTGACAGCAGATCTGACAGCATTTCGGTAAAAGAAGATGAGAATCGAGAACTGAGAACAAGCCGCATTAACTAATTTGTTCATAAATGTAATTATAAGAAACCCAGAAGCACACAAAGTTATTATTCAATTATTTATCTAGCTTCTTTGAAGCAGCTGAGTCATGGAGAGATGGTTACAGACATCGGCCTTACTTTCTTATCAACATCAAATCAAAGACCTATATTTAGTGCTTTATTACTGGTAGTGAATGGAATATAATATAACCTATCGTACTAATTGTTTTCCATCTAAGATTTGGCAGTGTATTAGTATGTGGAGAGAGAAGGATTCTTGCACCAGACCTGGTCCCAGCCACGGCACCGTCGTTCTTCCCTAGAGGCTCGTCCAGCTCCACGCCGCACCACTCGCCCTTGGCAAAGTCTGTCTCGCCCACATAGCGCACCACGCCCGTCTTCGTGCCGCCCACCTGCACAGAGAAAGAAAGGAGCTTAGCAGGTCAGGGATGATGTGAACTTATAAACATTAAGAACAGCAAGAACTTATCTGCTGCATTATTATACATTACTACTGTACCGTTCCTTTAGTGTTATAGTATTAGTATTTATCCTAGCTAAGTGTAATGAAGTGCAGCATCACTTTTTGCCATCGTACATGAAGGATGGCTTTTTTTTTTTTTAATTATCCATTATACATTAAAAAAAATAAAATAAGTAAAACTACAATTTAGGGGGACACGGTGGCTTAGTGGTTAGCACGTTCGCCTCACACCTCCAGGGTTGGGGGTTCGATTCCCGCCTCCACCTTGTGTGTGTGGAGTTTGCATGTTCTCCCCGTGCCTCAGGGGTTTCCTCCGGGTACTCAGGTTTCCTCCCCCGGTCCAAAGACATGCATGGTAGGTTGATTGGCATCTCTGGAAAATTGTCCGTAGTGTGTGAGTGTGTGAGTGAATGTGAGTGTGTGTGTGCCCTGCGACGGGTTGGCACTCCGTCCAGGGTGTATCCTGCCTTGATGCCCGATGACGCCTGACAGGCTCCCCGTGACCCGAGGTAGTTCGGATAAGCGGTAGAAAATGAGTGAATGAACTACAATTTATTGAGTAGAGATGATTGTTCTGAACTTACTTGAGAAATATTATTTAGCAAAAACTCATCTTATGTTATTAAGAGTCTTATTGCACATTTACTTATTTCTGAATTAACTATAAATACTAAAGAAAGGAACAAATTATTTCAAATTGAAACAAGATTCAACATGGAACGTTGAAGGACTATTTTTGAACCTTACTGTAAAAATGAAAGGAACCAATTTATATATATTCCAAATCAAACCAGGACTCATCATAGAGATTTAGGCACTTTTTACCTGTTATAGTCCCGTTTGTCCAGCAAACTGATAGCATTAGCAGTCTCTGGTGGCCTTGATATACTATGCATGTTGGATTTTGGTGTGGAAATATACATGCCTCAAAATCAGATCGGAATTCTTTATGGATAATGATGCGTGGAAAGACTAACATCAGTCCATCGTTAAAGAACACAAGCATGTCTGAAACTCAAGGATGGCAAGAGGAGGCAAGGCCTGAGCTTGGGCCTCAGAGCTGTACTTGGGCACAAGTCTGATCTGCCCTACATGCATCCAGAGATTGTATGTGAAAATGGGTCACACTCTAGAAATGTCCAGTCCATGTTCTCTCTCTCTCTCTCATACACACAAACACACGCAGACACACACACACAAACACACGCAGAGACCACCTTGAAGCAGTTGATGCAAATCACATGAACTGCTTCACCTAAATTATGCATCACATCAAACCCAGGAATGTAGTCTGAAGAAGTAAAATTCTTCTGGAGTGTGACGCAATCTGAGAGTTGTGACCTCTCCCACTGAAACCTATGCGAACGTCTTTCTTTCTCTACATACAATTAACTGTATGTAGTACGTATGTACTGTACAGGCAAGCGTTTGCTTTAGATCGGTCTTTAATCCAAATTAACAATAATTCATCCAAAACCGGTTGCTGCATCCATGTTTTCCCCTTATTTTTTAGTTCTAATGTACAGAGGTTAAATTGGACTTAATTCCGAGCTTCCGGTGGTAAAGTGGAGTAAGGAATGTGATTGGATAAGCAACAGAATAAACATTTCATTGACGTTGAAGTTACTGTTTAACTTACAGACCTTTAGGCCTGTGTATAGCCAAAAGATATAAACAAGTTCAAATTGACAACGGACCTGAAATCAAGCCCTGTGGCTTGTTTTTGATTCCATATTCCAGATTCTGCCTGAGTGAGATTCCTGGGATGCATTATCAAGTCTCCCATTGGATCATTTTCCACTGCTCTTAAACCAGCCTTACTCACCCAATAAATGCAAGCAGGTCAATAGATAGTGTAGCATCGTGGATCAGTGCCACAGCTTTACCCCGGGAAACAAAGCCACCTTGTCTGTTTCGGAGCAAGGAAAAACTCGGGCCAGTGTCGGACAGGGTGTTCAGGGTCGTATCTCTGGCAAAAACCTTAGACAGAAGCGCTTTTGTGTGAATCTCAAAGCGAACCTTCACACTGGATGTGATAGAGGAGCAACGGGAGCATGTTTTTCTTGCCTGGTTGTTACTGTTCATTTTGGCCGGGATTCTGAATTAATTTTAGTCTTTTCGTGTAAGTTTAAAGAGGGACTATGTTTATACAGCTGTATTTACACTTGTATTTATTTTATCATCATTAACTATATATTCAAATTTGCAGTGCTTTACTAAGACCTGAAACTACACAAGTTAACAAACGTGTGAGAACATTAAACAATGTTGGAGAATTTTGGAGAATGATGAAGAACACTGGATAATGTTGGATGAGATTATGGAATTTTTGAGAATACTGAAGAACATTGTAGAATTCTGGAAAAATATTGGAGAAGTGTGAGGAATTTTGAAGAATGCTAAACATCAGATGTTGGAAAACAGTGGAGAACATTCTTTATTGCAAGGATTCTCAAGTATATCATAGCCAGGGATCTCTTTACCCACACTTTATGGCCCATAGTACAGTATTTAGACACCTGACCATCGCACACATTCGAAAACCAAGGGCATTATCTTGAAGTTTGATCCCCACTCTGCTCTGATAACAGCCTTCTCTCTTCTGAAAAGGTTTTCCACTAGATTCTGGACACCTCAATGCTGTGGAAGGTTATACTCATCTAACCACAGGAGCATTCCTGAGGTTGGGAACTTGGCATGGTGACACGTCTGGTACATCCCAGAGTTGTTCAGTGAGGTTGAGTTCAGGGCAGCGTGCAGAAGTTCTACCACTCTAACCTCGGCTAACCATGTCTTTATGATGCGTTGTCTTGCTGAAACAGCCTTTTAGTTCAAAAATAGGGAAATCACATAAAACCATTCTATACAATTGTGTCCTTCTATCTTTGGGGCTCACCAAAGTGTGAAGGTCAGTCGTCCACATACTCTCTTACATAAAGTGAATAAAATTCCATGGACCACTTTAATGTTAGTCCCATTAGGTCGTCCTTAAAAATATTCTTGTTTGCCGTAAACCTGTCAATTTAGGACCGACTCAATTTTATTTTTTTTTTTGCTTTAAGTCCGACCGACTTGCCGTTTGTAAATTTGCGTTAAGACCGACCAATTTTTTTTTTTTAACTCTTCAAACAACTAATACAAAAGCAATAAAATAATATTAATTATATTTTAGTAAGTATTGTAAATATATAAATTTCCCAGGCCTACATACAAACGGAGGCTACGTTCTTTCTTTTAAATAAAAACCCGTGACGTCATCTATGTTTACGCTATTGGTTAACGGATGTCACACTGCGGCCTGTGCGTTCGCTTCGTCTCGTCCTCTCATTCACTGACAGAGTCAACGGTTCGCGCTTGGTAACGATGGCTGCGGCTGCAGTAAACAAAATGTTCGCGGTCACCGTTCAAACAAATTTGTTTGTGGTCTATATAACCTGCATCAAAATGAGGTTTGCGATGATGCGCCCGAAGGCACGGGTTGAAGACGTCACGATATGCTAATTTGCCAGTCGATATGCCAGTCATTGACGTCACGATATGCTAATTTGTTTAAATTCATACCTACGTAATCACCATCACCAAAATTGTACTTTTTTTTTTACAGTGAAACATAAAAAAAAAAAATATAGACCTACCTACCAACCTTTTTTTTTTTTTTTTACTGTTACTGCAAACCAAAATATTTTTAAGGATGGCCTTATATATATAAATGTATCATCCTATACCTGAATCTCCACAACAGAACCCATTAGGTCCAAGGTAACGTTAAGTATCGATGACTTGTCTTTGTGCAAATGGGTTCTGGATTAAATTTCTTCACATTACTAGAGATACAGATTAAAACAAGCTGAGTTTTAAAATGCTACCAGTTAATAACAAAGAACCAGTTAGTAAACAATACATACAGTATGACGGTATTAGCGTCATTACTTGTTTCTCCTGAATCTCAGTAGAAAAGAATCCAAGCTCTGCAGATGAGAGTTCATGTCCCTTCTCTCTTTTTTTGTCAAGACAGGAAGCAGATGAGACAGCATTTATTCCACGTGTGGCAGTAATGTAAGACAGTTTGGAAACAAATTGGAGAATAAAGTGTTTTTCCATGTCTGGTCTGGAATCTTCAATCGTTTTGGAGGTGTTGGTAGTGCAGGTGGAGGTGGTTTGTTAAATGAACCTTTATCCCTGAACATTTTCCAAGGCTGGTGAGTAGAAGAGTATGTCCAGATGGACACGAAGAAAAGGACAGTCTTTAGACTGGTGTGTTATGATGGAGTGCAAACATCCACACAATCAAACCAATCGGAAGAACCTACTGTAGACATTCCAGAAACTAGAAAGGCTGATCTTGGCGGTACCTTTGATTCTCTTTCATCCATTCACTCATCTTCTACCGCTTATCCGAACTACCTCGGGTCACGGGGAGCCTGTGCCTATCTCAGGCATCATCGGGCATCAAGGCAGGATACAGCCTGGACGGAGTGCCAACCCATCACAGGGCACACACACACACACTCTCATTCACTCACGCAATCACACACTACAGACAATTTTTTCCAGAGATGCCAATCAACCTACCATGCATGTCTTTGGACCGGGGGAGGAAACCGGAGTACCCGGAGGAAACCCCCGAGGCACGGGGAGAACATGCAAACTCCACACACACAAGGCGGAGGCGGGAATCGAACCCCCAACCCTGGAGGTGTGAGGTGAACGTGATAACCACTAAGCCACCGTACCCCCCCCGATTCTCTTTCAACAAGTCAAAATACAGACATTCACAATGTTCATGAAATGACACACAGACCTAATACTGATTGGTCAAAATGGGTTAGATCACATATGTAGTCATATTTAATGTTGTTGACTTGGTAAGATGTTTTCTGTGAGATTTATTTGCCCTTTTTTTTGTCTCCAATGTAGGCTCTTAGTAGAAGAGAAAAACAAAACTAAAATGTGACTGAAATGGTGTTTATAGCTGCAATATAATAAGCGTTAACTAGCTTTGAGGATGGTGGACAACGTTAAATGCAATTACAAACAGATTCAAAACAAATTATGTTATTTGATAAGTAAATACATTGTTAGCATCTGCAAATTTCTGTGATGCAAAAGGAAGAAAATATAACTGTGCTGTTACGTCAATTCTTGACGCAAGCTACGAATTACGATGTGTCGATGTGTCACGTTTTTTCTTTTCATGTGACTGTAGTGTTCGATCGGGACCTTAGCTTGCCAGATTTCATCAGCGCATCAAATTTCACTGCACCATTGTTTAAGATATAGCCTATAAATGACGTGGCAACTCAAACACAGACAATCTGAAACTCTGTAATACTGCACTGTGCTTTAATTCCTTGGTTAGAGTTTACTTTAACATTCCGTCCCAGGAAGCGTTCAATCGTCTCAAAAATCGAAGCAAGAATGAGATGGTGAGAGAGAAAACCAAGTAAGCTACTGTGATACAAAAGACAGGATTTCTCTCTGTGTGTCTCAGACATCAGCTCAACATCTGCACAAGCCTCGGATTGGCAGTAAAATAATAAACCATCCTGTTCCTTACACGGGCTACAAAAAAAAGCAGCGTCTGAATTCTGCAACAACAAAAAAACACCACTCGTCCTGCCAGCTTGTAAAATGTAGCATTCTACATTTTCTACAACACAAAAGGTCCTTTGGGGTCCTAAAGCTGTTGGGCTTTTGTAAAGAGCCAAAATACAGAAGGGTTTAAACAGCTGCTGATTTATTATCGCTTTGAGAACTATTAAAGGTTCAATATACAGTATGTTAGCATTACATGTGAAAATGATTTAGTCTGTGTTACACATCATTCATTCATTTTCTACCGCTTATCCGAACTACCTCGGGTCACGGGCCTGTGACCCGACACGGGCCTGTGCCTATCTCGGGCATTAAGGCAGGATACACCCTGGACGGAGTGCCAACCCATCGCAGGGCACACACACACTCTCATTCACTCACGCAATCACACACTACGGACAATTTTTCCAGAGATGCCAATCAACCTACCATGCATGTCTTTGGACCGGGGGAGGAAACCGGAGTACCCGGAGGAAACCCCGAGGCACGGGGAGAACATGCAAACTCCACACACACAAGGGGGAGGCGGGAACCGAACCCCCAACCCTGGAGGTGTGAGGCGAACGTGATAACCACTAAGCCACCGTGCCCCCCAGTTACACATTAAAGAATAGAAATCACACTTTCTTGAATGTTGGGTAAGTTCTGTGCAAGAGTATCTAATTGTGAGAGAGAGACTCGTTTTTAAAGAAAAGAAAACCCTGGAAGTGAAGCAATTCTTGACGCAAGCTACGGATTACGATGTGTCAATGTTTGTCAATTGTTAGCATTAAGCCGGCCAGTTAACTGTGTTACTGTGATGACTGCTAGGTTTTTTTTCCTCCAAAACAGTGAATATCTCGGCACGTTAATTGATTGACAGAAAAACAAATTTAAAGCGCTAATTTGTTTCACGCTCTGAGCGGCCATTTTGTTCGCCATTTTTGCTGACGAATTTCAAGTAAATGACAAACTATGACCTCTTATACGAAAGCAGCATACATACTTTTATTTGAAAGACCTTATGAGGGAGTAAAAGACCACACTGCTGACTAGACACCTAGAACAGGGATTTGTACCAGCAGTCGCTCTATAGGAACGGATTGAAAAATGTGTTTATCAACAACAGGTTGATGAGGTTTCCTTTTTGCAGTTTTTAGAAGGAGTCTCCAGTGTCAGCACTTGTATCAGTCAAAATTAAAACTGTTTAATGTGGTAATGTGACAAGCTCCATTTTTAACTATTAATCTGTAAAATACTGACAGTGTTAGCAAATGTCTGCAGTAAAAGAGTATACAAACGATCAATTTTCTTGTAAGAGCACACCTCTGTTGTGTTTTTCCTTAAATTATAAGAAAATGAAATTTATATTAAGTAATACAAGAAAAGTAAAACATTGTACGTTCACTGAAAAAATAAAAATAAAAAACGCTGGAGATGATTCTGGAAGTTTCCCTGAAGAAAATAATTCACTGATTTTACTACTAATGTCATCTGTAAACTCTTTATTTGCTTATGTAAAACGCTCTGACGAGGCTCGTCGGAGGAACGACGCAAGCTCTAGAAGAAAAAAAATGTTGCTTTGCTGAGTAAAACGACACTGAGGAGTCCTTCACGTGTTATAATGCAGTCATGGAAATATGAGCTGCCTCTGACTCTCTGGGAGCAAACATCAAGGACGGGGACAGAAACGTCTGCTGTCGGACAGCCGAATGAAAAATTCACAAGAAATGTTTTACTATTAATGTTTTTAAGTGTTGTCAGGATATTAGAGTATTCATGCTCATTTTGTTGCTATAGTGACAGTGATACCAGTTGCACAACCTGATATGGACGGAAATATGGTTCGGGTAATGCGCACAATATGGCTCGTCAACGTTTAGTGTAGTTCACGTGTAACTTTGAGTTAAAATAAATCTCACTGTGAGTGAACAAAAGTTTTCAACCCCCAAACCCCAGTGGCTTTTGAAAGTAACAGAGCTTTCTAAAATAGCTTTTATTTATTATTTATCCACATTTAAATAGTAGTTAAGGCAAACGTCTCACATTCACCACATTTATTAAGCTAGATACAAATCTTTCAAAGGATATCCTCTGAATTTTGTTCATATTTTCACATTTTATGTTTCACACATTTTTATTTTTTCATTACAAATCAAATGTATTCCTTATTTTGGCTTAAAGGCAGACAAAGGTTAGCGCTTGACTGTTGAACCTCACACAAAGAAGCTGAATGAATAGCATTTTTCCCTGGATGGTGTCCGATTTCAAACAGCCAGGAGCTATCTGAAGAGCTGGTAAACAACAGACCGACAACACAAAAGGAAAATTCGCATCCCTGTGCTGATGCAATTCAGCTGCAAAGAAGAAGTTTTCGGGAGAAAAAGCGAAGATAAAAACGAATGTCACACATATCAGCAGACATTTTTTCGTATGGTATAATCCATTTTCCGAGATGAATATGGTGAAAAGAAGACGGTTCATTCTTAAAAATAAATACCAGTAAGCTGTGTAGCTGTGTGAATTAGATTAAAAAAAAGTTGCTCGCAAAATTACTGGAAAAAATTTAGGGCAGAAACGATCATATATTTAACAATTAACGTTGGGGTTCCATCCCCAAAAAAAAAGCTTATAGCATACATTATTGTAGCTATAAACCGTTGTACCAGCCCATTTTGATATGATTTAAAAAAGCAGCTAATCAAGTCTAGACGACTCAAATTCCAGCGTTATCTTTACCTTTAACACTGACACGAAAATGTGGAATGTTTCCTCTGTGAAAATCAACACCAACCCAATATCAACAATTATACTGTTTTTCTGTAAATTCAATGAAGCGCCTAGCAAAGAAGCCCCTGTGTAAGCTGCTACTACAAAAACCTAACCCTATTATATATAGACCTGTGATTTGCCTTAACGCCGGAACTACTTTCCAAGCTGTTCAGTGACGAGAAGATTAATCGACATCATCTGACCAATCAGATTTGAGAATACAATGCCTAACATCATATAATGTTAAGTAAAATTTTCTGCCTTAGTTATTTTTGCTAGCTACCTAAATATGTATTTTATCTGTTAATTCTTTCCTTTAAAGTTCGCCTCAGATCACCTTATTGATGGGGAAAAAATAAACAGTGAAATACACAGCCTGACAGTTTGAGCTGCCTGATCGATAGCTGATCACTGATGGGGGCTCCTCTCTGGTAATACCATTTGATTAGCGCTATTGACTGCTGAAAAAGCTTTTAGCCAGCGTTGTGCTAAATGGAAGGCAATCTGACCCGAAGCCAATCAAGAGAAGACGGAAAGCAGTTGCAATCTTTCTGTGCCGAAGAGTGGGGGAAGCCGCCACATGGCCTTTCTGTCTATACAGAGGTTAAGTGGATCAATGACAAGCTCTGGATGAAGTCAACCAGAAAATGTATGGCGAGATCGTCGGATATTAAGAACCTACAAGGGTTTGGGAAGGTGTGTATGGAGGTATGTCATAAAATAACATTAAAATACTCACCAGCACCCGGTCTCCCACTCGCAGATCCTTCTCTCCCCCTTTCTTCACTGAACCACTGTCAGACATGTTGGACCCGGACTCGTTGCCCGTCTTAGTTGCACTGCTTAGTATTCCCTCTCGCAGAGGCACCACCACACGTTGGGCTCCGGTGCCTGTCTGGCAGTTGGGTCCAGCAAGCGGGTCTGCAGGGTGAGCATCTCCAGTTTCAGCTGCCTGCAGGCGCGTGAGTTTGGAGGGCCGTGTGAAGATACCCTGGAGAGGCTGGCATTCGAAATAGCGCACGCCGCCCACTGAGCCATCGTTCTTGCCCACGGGTTCATCAAGAACGACTCCGGCCCACTGACCCGGGGCGAACTGAGTCTCCCCGAGATATGCCACGCGGCCTGGCTTCACGCCGTTCACCCATACACGCTCACCCAGCGAAAAGTCACTTGGCACCTCGTCACCCACCTCTGAAGCTTTGGAGCTCGACTTGTCTGATGCACTGCTGCTCTGGGCCGGCAAGGGCTGTTTGTGAGGAACATCTGAAAAGAGATGTTTCATCAATCAACATATAGAGAACCAATATGTAGCTTTTTAATGCATTATACATGAATCCATAATGTGTGCAGAGTTTCGGCTCCTAAAAAGAGTCCGACTATACAGTACATTTCTTACTGCCTGACGGATAAAACGAACTATGAACGACTCCAAAAGCTGCTAAGATGGTTTTTCCTACAAGCACGAAATAGAAATTGAAAGCTTTGGTCGTTAGCATGATACTTTTACTATAATCCAAATCTTTAGGTCAGCATGCAAAACTATTGCATCGTATAATTACAAATAAAGTTTATTTTCACAGTAAGGTATGCGACTGTACCGCAATACTTTGTGACAACAGTTTATTCAGCCACAAGATCTTTCCAGTATTTACACCGAACCGACTGCCAACCAAAGCCCCAACACACCTCATTTGTTTTCTCTGCATTAGAGCATTGGCTCGTATCTACTCCTTCAGGTCACGACAGTCTTCCTGCTGCACTCAGCACTACACCGCATTCCCTGAATCGGTGGGATTTTGCCGTTATACACAGATTATCAGTCTCAGCCTTTAAACATGCAGCTGGTTCTGTAGATTGTGGTCTTGTAGATCTTGGTTAAGAGGGAAAGGGGAGGGTTTAAGTGGGAAATAGCTGCGCCAATTGCTCCCATATGTTCCGACTGGCAAAGGCAGTCATGCATGGACTCGACCTATAAGCAAAATTAGTGCTTGAGTAAGAGAGAGAATGTTTGGTGCTAAATGGTTGCAAATGGTAACATGGTCAGCGTTCCCACCTCATCAGCTGGTGGATGAGGTCGTCAGGACTAGGATCATATTGTGTGAATTTAAGCATCTGCATGCCTAGAAGCTGAAAAGGACACTGTTTTTTTTTTTGTTGTTGTTTTTTCCAGGCAGCAAGCTGTGATTTGCTTATGCAGCAAAATGTTACTCAAGCTGCAGATAAACACTGACTTGAGCCAAATAATACAAAGTTTTCTTTAATTTAATTTTGAAAAGTAAACCATAAGGTTCATAATTTTTTTAATTTCTCATACATTATTTAACATTTGAATGCTTTATCATATTGATGAGCCTAAAATATTTACCGCATTGCGTACATAGTGTTCGGATCGCATGAAAAAAAAAAACATTTCCTTTTACCGGAAAGACCGAAAAATATATGAGAGAAATTGCATGTCTCTATTCACTAATCTTTAGCCTTGGTAGCTTGAAAAACAGTTAAAACTGCTGCTTTGTTGCAGGAGTTGGTAAGGGAACTGCTGTGGAGATCCTGAAGCTTGCGGCCAGAAAAGTGCACAAAAGATATATATCCTTTATTTTTTTTTTAATAAATATATTCAGAGATTTGAAATCATGTTGAATGTGTTTAAAAAAAAAAAAAAAAAAAAAAAAAAAAAAAAAAAAAAACGACCATGTAAAAACTCGATCATTAAAATCAATAACTTTTACTTACTTAATTCAAGAAAACAAGCCAATGGGGGACTGAGGGTTTGTTTGAGGGTCTGTTCTGACCTGCATCCATTATTCTATCACCGGATGTGTGGCATTAAAGCCGCTCGTTAAGAACAGAACTCACTCCAGAAGTCATGGTTCGGGTTGGAGTAAGAGATGTAGGCCAGCTGCCCGAGTTTGCCCGAGTTGCTCAGTTGCCGCGGTAACAGGGAATCGAGGAATAGACACCAACACGCATGCGTGAACGAGCTTGAATGCGCACACATGTTCATGGCGAAAGGAAGAGAAGGGAACTATTGTGGCCTGGTCACCTCCTCCATCTGACTGAATCCCACCATTCAACAGCAGGAGACGGAAGAATGACCTCAGCTCAGCCTCTCTCTTTCTCTCTCACACACTCACAAGAGTCTCAGAGGAGCCCATCCCTCACTGTTGCTTCCTGAGCCAGTTGGATATTCGTCCTATAATCAGTTCCCTTTATATGCTTTATTTACAAGGTGCTTAACTGGAAGTGTTGAGTCAATGAAACATCTGTAACATCTGCCAGAAGCATCTGCATTGGACATCTCAGAAATGAGTTGGGACACTAATTCAGACCAAAAGCTTCCCAGGACACGGAACAGATACAAGTTTTAGTCTACAAGCTCTGAAATACAATGCCTACACAATTCTTTCGTGAGCATGTCTGTTTTTTTTTTTTCACGATCAAACATCATCAAACGATGTGGTGCTTATCACTACTACCTGGTTGAAAAAAAAAATTATTATACATATATATTTCCAGAAATCTTACCGGCACAGTCTTGTGTGTGTAAAGTGGTTATACTGTAAAGATATTTATTACACAGGCACAGAGATTGAAAATAACCGCAGATACACTGTTTCTCTCCGGTTGTCAACTGGGTTGTAATTACGGCTGGCTCTCTGACAGCTTGCCCTGCCTTCGCGTCACGATGTTATATATACAGGCATTTGTTTGGTTTTAAATTCAACAATACTTCTTTCCTGCAATAAGGTCAGTGTATGTAAATAGGTTTTCTTTAAAGAGGGCCATTGCCCAACACAAACACCATCTTATGACAAGTGCATTTAGAAATATTCCAGCTAATAAAGGCCAAAAATTATGGAGTCTGATTCCAAAAACATGCATTATTCATAAGCTGAATACAAACTGAATACATCTAATGCCAATCCATCTTTTCCAGAAACACCTAAGGATGAATATTGTTAGTGTTCTTAATGCTTTGACATGAGAATAGAGTCCCACCAGATGCAGAGCTACCTTTACCTTTACCATTACCATTACCGTTATTTTGTTTGTGCTGCAGCAATTTGTCGATGATTTAAATTTTTCACTTATTAAAGAATGAGACAATTTTTTTTAATCAATTTATGGAAATATAGTTTAAGTGTTTACTAATATCAGCGCTAAACAGTCGCTCTTTTACAAGCCTGACACTGAAGACTTACAAACATTCGACATAAAAGTCCCCTCATCTAAATTCTTGCCATGACACAGCAATTACAATTTTGTTTTTGTTTTTTATTAAGCAATGTGGATCCTCCACCCAAATAGGATTTTGGAGTGAGGTAAAAAATAACATATAATGTATTATATAATGTTTAAATTCTACCTACACTATCAATCTGTTAACAGTAATAACCGTGACATTAAAAAAAAAATCAAGGAGTGAAATATATCCAGACAAATCGAGGGCAAACATCACTTTTATTACCGTTACCTCACTTTTATTCTATAACTAGATAATTAAGAGTAAACCGGTCTACATTGTCTATATCGCAGATTCTATACAATAGATTTTAGGGTCTATAGAGCAGATAGATTCTATAGACAAATTCTACAGAGTCTATATAGTAGATTCTATACAATAGAGCCTATAGAGTCCATAGTGTGGAGTTTATAGAGTGGATAGATTCTAGAATCTATAGTGTAGTCTATAGAAGATGGATAGATTCTATAAAATCTATGGTGTAGAGTCTATAAACAGACTCTAGAGTCTATACTGTAGATTCTATAAAATAGATTGATTCTCTAGTCTATAGTGTAGAGTTTATAGCGTAGATAGCTTCTACAGCCTATGGTGAAGAGTCTATCGAGTAGATTCTATAGAATAAATTCTAGTCTATAGAGTACATTCTATTGATAGATTCTATATAGACCATAGAGTTGATTCTATAGGTTTGTTTTTACGGTGCATATTTTTTTGTTTAAATTTACAAGTTATGTAAGGTCCAGTCATCGGTAGTAAAGCATAATCTTTAGCTTTTTGCTTGAATTAGGGGACATCATGAGGGCAGCTGTTGATTTTGGATTAGTCCTTGTGTCTTGGCAAAACAAGGCAAGCCCATAATTTTCTTTTGTAGATGAAAGCACAAGGTCTATAAAAGTTCAAAACAGGCAAGCTGCTACACTCCAGATATACTGCATAATTTCACCAAGTTTAGAAATAATCCAAACTCTTTCTGTTATCTGTGCCTCTTTATAAGACGAACAGTGTTGCTGCCATAAGATAAACAGCAAACAGGAGACTCTATATAAACCATGTGCAGCTTGCTGTTTACATAGAGACTTCACTTCCTGTGTTTCCTCTTTTTCCTGCTCAAAGCATTCCACAGCGGAGCTGAACCATGACGCCCTTCTGTGTCACACAATGTAGTGTCCTAGATCCACAGAGCTTATTACTCACTTCATGGTCTGTGTCAGCAAACACATTTTGGAAAAAAAAAGGCGTCATCTCATTCCTGGTCTCGACTGACTGAAATGAAGAAGTTTCCTGAAAACAGCTGAATCATGGCTAACCATTCAGGATGAAACCTTGATTTCCTGTGTGTGTGTGTGTTAAAGTTGGGCATTGACAGACTGGGTGCAAAATGGCAACTTACTGTCTTTCTGAGGTGCAGGGGAGGATGGTGGCCCCGTAGTGGTTCTTCCCACCGGGCTGGAGTGCTTTGGACCCCTCCCAGGGATCTTAAGGCCGCTTGACTTCAGCATGTTCATGGTGTCCACTAGAGAGGGAGAGGGCAATATTCCACGAAGCACTAGATGTAGGTTCAGACAGTGTGTCGCTCTTTCTCCATTTTATCTGTAGGACTAAGAAGCGTGAACTGATCAGAAACGAACTCCAAGGTAATTTACAGCATCATATCTAGCTTATAGCTATATATTTATTCTGATGGATCTGGCTGTACTTAAAAAAAAACTATACAGACCCTCATTTTAATGTTTCTTCCAAAAGCAAATACCAAAACACTTGACCATTACTTCAAAAGTGGCAACTTTCAAATTAACTAGTTGTATGACTGACATGTAAGTAGACACGCCTCTTCATCCTGATTGGTTGGATGTTGGTGACTCTTTTGTGTACAGACTCTGGTACACCTAAGCAAGCCAAGATAAAATGTCTTATTTTAGATTTACTGACCATGATCATTCTAGGTCTGGAAACTTCATGAGTTCAGCTAGATTAGTTGAGTTGTTTGAAAGGGTTGATGTAGTATCAAGACTCAAAACCAACATCAGCAAAAGACTTGCTAATGCAAACACTATGGGTATATATTTACATGTCCAACATCACATGTACCAGCTTGTTAGAAAGCTGGCTTCAGAGTGTAGGGTTAGGGCCATGATACAGCACCACTGGAGCACAGAGTTAAGGGCCTTGCACAAGGGCCCAACTGTGGCAGCTTGATGGTGTAGGGACTTCTTAACTGTTGAATGAGACAGTTAACTGTGGAAATATGATATCTCTCATCCCTATGTTGACAAAAAGTTCTATCCAAAGATTGTTTAGATTCCAACCAAATCTATATTAAGATAAATATCTCTGAGAGGAAGTGAAAAACAAAAACAAACTTCAAATTCCTTCTTCAATATGTTCGATACGGAACAACGGATTCTGCTCACTACCACAAAATCTTCAGTCATCAGTCCGTGATCTGAAGTTCAAAAGTGCAAATGGGTTATGTAGTAAAGCTATGATTTGAATTCCACCTCTGAATGGCTTAAAAGAAACAAAATTAAGCCTTTGGAGTGTCCTAGTCAAAGTCCTGACTCGAACCCCATCAAGATGCTGCAGTAGGATCTTAAATGGTCCAGGTCAAAAGCTCTCCAAAATAGCTGAGTTAAAGCAATTCAGCAAAGAAGAGTGGGCCAAAATTCCTTTACAGAGTGAAGGACTGATCTCTAGTTAGTGGAAGTATTTAGCTTTACTTCTTGCTGCTAAAAATGGAACAACCAGTTATTACCTTTTGGAGTGAAATTACTTTTTTTATGGGCGATATAAATGTATCACAACTTATTTTCCGTTCAATAAATCACAAGAACGTTTAAAAAAAAAAATCAACCCTTTTTCTGGTTTTCCTTGGATAATATTTCATTTGAAACCATTAAACCATTATAAATATTCAAGAATTAAAAGAGGAATCATAGGGACTGTTATGATTGACAATCCCACCGTCCGGTGTCATCCGGAGGCGTCATCCTCGTGTCGTCTAACAGAATGTTTCTCTTGACACCGATGCCTCTGGACAATGCCTATTGTTAAAAGCTTTGAATGAGTAAAATTGAGTTAAACTGAGATATGGCATGAATTATCATAACGTTAAGACCAAACCACACCTTGAGTAATGGTTTCTAATTGCAGTGTTTATTACAGGCACAAAATGCAAGTAAAAGTAGTCTTCATACTAGTATCAATTTAGTTTCCATTCTAATCGCCAGAGGGTTAGAAGTTCAATTCCCATGACTACCACAGAGCTACCTCAAAACGTTAAAAACAAATGCTAAACTGTCAACTGCTTGGCTTCCTTACGTTTAAATAAAAGGCGTGAGGCAAATAAATTTATGTAAATCACAAAACAATTACAGCAGTAGCAATTTCCTAAACACTTGTTATTTTGATTTTGCTTACTGATTGAAATATTTCTAAATATTCTAAGACAAACATTACAGTATAGAAAAAAACAATGTTATCAGAATGATATGATTATTACAAAGGATTTCAAGCTAGTGCATGGTGACAACTTTATAGAAAATAACAGACGTGCATCCAGACAGGACTAAATGATGATGAGGTTCCCTTTTGAACCCCTTCTGGTTCCTCTCAAGGTTCCTTCCTCTTCCATCTATGGGAGTTTTTCCTTGCCACAGTCACCTCAGTCACCTCAGACTTGTTCATTGGGGATAAATAGAAAGACATTTAAATATAAATCTAATATTAATCTTATATTTTGTATACTTTTCATCTTTGTATAATAAACTTTTCGTTCTCGTGTTCAGTAAAGCCGCTTTGAGACGACGTCCGCCGTTAAAAGCGCTAGACAAATAAACTCGAATCGAATTAAAAGTTAGCAGCTGATGCATTTTGATTTGATGAAAAACGGTAGGCCTGTAAAAGTCAACCATTAATTTTCTCAGAGATTTTAATAATATTGAAAACTACGTCATGGTTTTTTGTTTGTTTACTCATTTGCAGAGAATAGCATTCTCACCTCATAGCAATTTCCCAGTGTGATGTCAATCACTGTCACTTTTTTTTAATTGCTGTAAACTGATATACCGCCTACCGCGATATTACACGGTTCGATTATCATACAGTCGATGTTTCATATCGAACCATCCTTGTGTGCTGAATTGAGACAATCCCTGAAGGCTATGCTAAAGACCCAGCTTCTTCATCCTTTATTCCCAAACCTTACCAAGCATCACATAACACAACAAAACAACCAACCGGTCCTGTGATATATATAAAAGATGATAAAACACTATATAACCTTTAATCGCCATAAAAACACACAAATAGAGACGAGATTCTACTCAAGAGCGGCTTAATCAGCATCTAACGTACCGTTTAACACCTGAAAATGAACCAATGATGCGTTGAGATCACAGTGAGAAAGACAATACGGTGAAAATACTAAATACATAACGTTAAAAAAAAAGTTTATAAACGTGTAACCGACCGCAGACTAAACTGTGCTCCATTGTTTTGGCTATGCGGCGTGTTTGGTCTCGCGGCCCTGTCACGCGCTGCAGCCGTTAAAACAAAAACAAAACAATTTTTAAAAAAAAAAAAAAAAAACGGCGTTTACCTCAGAAAGTCCAGTAGTTATAAAAATCCTAACCGGAGTCGCCTGAGCAACTTCACGCTTTCCTTTGAATGAAAATCACTCGCGTGTCTGCCGGCATGCGATATCTCCGTGTCTGCCACTCCCTACACACACACACTCACACACACACTCACTCGGATGCGGAAAAACATGGATGCTGAGGTGGAGAGGGTGGAGTGTTAGCAGGATGCTAACTGTAGGGAAAACCGTTAAGACGGCGGCTGGCGTTGTGGTAATCTGACATGTTTGACATACGTGATTCATATCGAAGATTTTTATTCCTATTTCTAATCATTAAAACTGTCACACTGTTCTTGTGTCACCGTTTCGGACCAGAAAAACACCCCGAAACGGTGTTTATTCAGACATTTTATCTAAACACATCCACAGCTGTGGCTTAGTAGTGTGTACATCTGTGATTCTTTTTTTGTTTTCTCTATACAGATTTTTTTCCCTCTTTGTGTCTGTTTTCATTCAGAGATACGATACAGGAGACACCTCGAGCAACAGTGCACTATAGTAGGAAAAAAAAATAAAAAAAAGAACTAGGTGTTAGTTAGAAACGTGTACACATGTGCTGAAGCTGCGAATCGCTACCGAAAAGAGTCGATTCTACGACGCCAGGAGTTTGAACTCAGGAGTCGATTCGAAAGATTCGACTCCACTAGCATGTCTGACACTCTTTTACTTTGGAGAAATCAAAAAAAAAAAAAAAATTGGCTCATATCATAATAAAGCCACCAATGCGACCCTAAGACGATGCGGCATATAATAATATTAACATAAAAGTTCAATAGTATGAAGTTGGTAAATGGTACAATTTTCCTAATACTTTTATTTTAAGATTTATTTTTCCATTTTTTTAACATATATCATATCTTGCCATTTGTTTTAGATAATCGGATGAATGATGTCATGAATAAATGAATGGATACAACTTGAATCAGAATAGGAGTCGAAACCTAGATTTCTCGAATCGAACAGCTCTGCTGATGATGCACCACAAATGGACCGAACGGAAGCACTTCCGAAATCCATCTCTGGAATTTCTCCACTTCCGGCGAGTCATTCATCACTCAAGCAGGCTAATCATTAAGGGTAGCGGTCTTTATATATATAAGGGAGGCAAAAATAAATAAAGACATAAAAAATGGCAAGATCCTTGTAATGAGTGTTGAAGAATGGCAAGAGCACATTAGTGGGTTGCAAAGTATTGCACACAAAAATGGTGCAAAAAAAGGAAATAACACAAAGGGGTGTCGGAGAGGGGTAAATCATGATAAGTGTGAAAAGAGCTAAGAACACTCTAGCACATGTCAAAGAAGAGCATACTAAGGGGTTTCACAAAATGTCAAAAATACACTAAGGTGTGGTGAAAAGGGGGTAAAACATGCTACAAGGGTGAAAAAGTGGTACAAAAACAGGGCTGGCAAAAAGGAGCAATACCAAAGCCTGAGAGAAAAGTGCACACTACTGTACTAAAGAGTTTGTAAAGAGTACTCCACTTTTGGCCACACCTGCACCTACTATTTGGTAGCCTGTGACAGTAGGTTGGTTGTGTGCTAGTCTAATCTGTGTGGGCTAGCAGATGAGAGAAACATATGGACTCATCGGATTTCAGGGACGTAAACAGGAAACACATTCCTCCCTCAGCTTGTGAAAAACTGCTTCTTTTTATGAAACACCACACAAGGATTATATAGTACAAAGATTTATTACCCGGCCATCATAAATACATACCAATGTGACGATTTTCTTTCTGGTCCATAGCCTTCTTATTTGCAAGCCAATAAATGTCTAAACTACATTTACATGACCTCATATATACTTCATGAATCTTTTCCAAGCTCCAAATCCAGGCAAAACTTTAGGACAAATAAAAATCCTTTGGGTGTACTATTTGACAGTCCCAGGCTCTGTCCCAAACAACATAGTTCCAGTAGAATGTTGAGATAAGTTTATACCTATTTAATATTCTCCCTGGGACTAAAGCAGACTCAGTTCAGTGGGACTTAATAATCAGTTTTTTGTTAGAAGCAAAAAAGCCTGTACCATATAAAGTGATTTACACTAGAGGTCTGCACTGAACTGTTATATTATCCCACTCTTTCCTGCTTCTGCAGAAATTTGACCAATCCTGCCTTCTCCTGGTGATATTCTTGAAGGTTTGACAGTCCCTCCAACTTCCTACTTGTTCCTCTTGTACATACGCTTGATCAATCCCATCTGTTCCTACATAAAATGTGACCAATCCTGAAAACTTCTGCAGAATATTCCACCCAGTACCACAGAAACTCTTTACCAATCCTGCCTGTTCTTGTGCAAACAATCTTTAACCCCACTTGTTCCTGCAGAACCTTTGACCAATCTCACCTGCTTTTGTAGACTCAATTGAAAAAAATCAAATCCATCTGAAATTTTGACTAATTCCACCCACTGCCAGAGACACTCCTGACCAGCCTTGCCTGCTTCTGAAGAAAGTTTGACCAATGGCCCTGCCTGTACAGCCAATTCTAACCATTCCTATTTGTTCCTGCAGAACATTTGACAAGTCACACGTCAGGCATCAAGGCAGAATACACCCTGGACGGAGTGCCAACCCATCACAGGGCACACACACACTCATTCACCCACATACTACGGACAATTTTCCAGAGATGCCAATTAACCTACCACGCATGTCTTTGGACCGGGGGAGGAAACCGGAGTACCCGGAGGAAACCCCCGAGGCACGGGGAGAACATGCAAACTCCACGCACACAAGGCGGAGGCGGGAATCGAACCCCCAACCCTGGAGGTGTGAGGCGAACGTGCTAACCACTAAGCCACCGTGGCCCCCGTTACCAATTCCACTCCCACAGAAACATTAACTGTCCAATCCCACTAATTTCAGCAGAACGTTAGATCAATCCTTCCTGCTCCCAAATAAAGTCTGAACACTCTCAACTAATCCCAATCCCACCTGCTCCTTCAGAACATTTAAACAATCCCCTTTTAACAAATAGCCCCAATTTCCTAAATCCTAAAACATTTGTGATTTAAACCCCAATAATCTTAACCAAGGTCAAGAATCTGCGTTGATGTTTATATATTACTGAACATTCTTTATCTTGCTATCTTCATATCTAACCACCCATTCACACAATCCTTTTTTGTTGGTCATACAGTAGCACTGATGCAATATTAACACACATGGCTTAAATATTTAATCCTAAGGAAAGGTTCTATTATGTAAAAGCCATTATTACACAATACATAATACTACATACAAAAGCAGTTGGGTGTTTGTGAGACATCAGTTTAATACTATTCAGCATTTAAAATGATGCTACATGACAAAATGTTCTGATAATTGAGTTTAAGTACTGAAGTACTGCTTGAATTGGTGTCACTTTTCAGTTAAATTTCATAAATTTTTGTGTACATGGCTAATCGATGCGTCACTCTAAACAGATCTATTGTTTCACCCCTTATACAACTGCACGTATTTCTACTGCAAGGATTGCGGTATAAATATTTTCAATGCTTCAGAGCCATCTAGTGTACAAAACAAGGCTGTTAGCTACAAAAATGTCCTCATATCATACATTCATGTCATAACAAAAACAAAACTATAAAAGACAATCAGAAACATGTGTCGGTAATACACACTTGTTTAGGACATAATAATACAATATACAAAACTGACAAATGACAGGATGAAGCGTGGCAACGATAGAAACTATATACTTTGAGATTTGAATAATTGATAGATGTATCAATACTGAGTGCAGATGGAGGATCCCAGATGTATCATCACTAGCAATACTGTCAATAAAGAGGAGATAATATGAGCTGTTTATTGGCAGGAGTTCAAAGGAACCAGAGAAATTGTAGATCCTTTCACTATTCACTCTTAATAATAATAATATCTGACATGCATTACAATGCCATGCCCGATTGTAATTTTTAACTAGTAATCATATAGATGGGAAGTTTTGGATTTGTTGTTGAATATTATACAATTTTTTTTATATCAGAATTCTATTTTTGTAGATAAACGTTAATACAGAGATAAATATTTTCTCACCCAGAAACCTTAGGGGATGCAAACATTTGCACTTATTTTAGCTTGCAAAAACGTTCTATCTATCAGCTATCATGAAGCTTCAAATGAAATAAGAAAAGACTCCTTATGTCTCATGTTGTGATGTACGGCTTCCCATAATTACTCCTTCGCCGTAATCTTCATTACCTTTCCTCCTTCAGGGACTGAAGTACTGATCAGTTCTGCACCTACACATTTGAACAGAGACTGGAGTGGATCAAGAAGCCATCAATAACATGTGGCTAATTGGTCGAGTAGATGCCGTGGCAGACCTCAGATGCAGCATGAATATCTGGGCATCATTATGAGATCAGGAAGAGGACATGAATAAATAAATAAAAATCTAAAAACGGTACACAGGAAGTCTAGCTTGTATAACATTTTTAAAATAAGCATGTATGCTGTAAACCTGTGGACTGTTTGCTTATTTACACAGGAAAAACGTAACACTTGTATGATTAAAAAACAAAATGGTAAAATACAAGCTTGAAAAAGTGCCTATAAGCAATAATATCCAGTCAAAACTGGACGGTCCTATTACTCCGTAACACTTATACACTCATGTAAAGTATGCACTAAACACTATTAAACCTACCCTTGATGCACATGAGCTTTTCGAAGGCAGAACCATTGATTATGAAAACTTATTCGCCTCAAATAAGAAACATGGAAAGCAAACCTGCTCTCAAACCTTCCCAAAATTTGGACTTGCTGTGCATTTCAGTTTAGCAGGTTCACATAAACCCTGTAAATGATGTCAATGTGTGATCCAGTGTTCTGTCTTTTTTTGGGGACGGACGGGAAGCCTCCGTTTATGTCTGTAACTCCAGGAAAACGTTCTTGTTTTTCAAACGTTCTTCCTCTTCTATTGCCGCATGAGCTTGGTGCAGATCTTGGAGAATCTTGAAGAGTCTCGTTATACCGTCTACCTTCTTCGGATCTAGATGGAATTTAAGAAACAACGGGAATTCATGTGTAAACTTTCAAAAAGGAGTAATAACCTTAACTAATTTGTTTCACAGATATAAAACTGGGCAGAACTTCAATTTGGGGTGGAGCTAACAGAATACAACTGAGGTATATCATTAATTCTTGAAGTGCACTATTTTGTAAAGTCACATATAGTAACATTACCTTGGTCAGTGTCTGTGTCATCAACTTCTTCTTGTTTAATCAGTTCATAATATTTATCCCTGTTAGATATTAGAGAGCATCACGTTAAATTTAAGCTTGTTACATATGATCATGCTGTAAATATGCAGACACGCAGCCCTTTACTTTATTTACTGCTCCGTTAATCATATCGTCAGACAGATAAACGATTAAATATATTGCAGTACGTTTATACCAGAGCAGTGTGTCTGGATTAGTGAGTACCTCATGGCGTGTTGGACGCTGCTCAGGTGGCGGTAAATCAGCTGAGCTTCCAGGTCTGGATCCAGTGGATCATACCATTCCTGCAGGGTGACACCATGTCTGGTCTTATCGCAGCCCGGGTCTGAGTTAAGAAGATTTACCCAGAAGGAGGTTATTACAATTAAAATAAAATCTGAATTACTGTGAAGCTACAGAATAAGTAATGTCCCCTGTGCTGGATTCAGTAAAATGCATAATAAAAATATATATGTTAAATAGATTGTTAAACAGATGTTAAAACAAATCTGTATTTTTCTTTCTTTCAAAGGAAAGTGAGAGTGCCCTGGGAAAAATGATCTGCAGTACCTGTTTTTTCCTTTTGGTGGCAGCAGCTCCATCTGTCAGCTTTGTAAATGCCTGGATGGTAGCAGCTCATGGTGTTGGTGTTGTGCCTGCATGCTTTCCTTAAAGCCGAGAGCCACTGATTCAGTTCATTTACGCTCTGAAGGGAAAAACGTTTACAAAGAGACATACGTAAACCAAAACAAACACCAAAAACATTTATTCTATTCGTAACAGAATATATGCTGTATATCTTATAGCATGGCACCAATGAATTCTTAGATGCGATAGTTCAGGAGGTTGTTCTACTCACTCACTCACTCATTTTCTACCGCTTTATCCGAACTACCTCGGGTCACGGGGATCTCAGGCGTCATCGGGCATCAAGGCAGGATACACCCTGGACGGAGTGCCAACCCATCACAGGGCACACACACACACTCTCATTCACTCACGCAATCACACACTACGGACAATTTTCCAGAGATGCCAATCAACCTACCATGCATGTCTTTGGACCCGGGGAGGAAACCGGAGTACCCGGAGGAAACCCCCGAGGCACGGGGAGAACATGCAAACTCCACACACACAAGGCGGAGGCGGGAATCGAACCCCCAACCCTGGAGGTGTGAGGTGAACGTTCTAACCACTAAGCCACCGTGCCCCCTGAGGTTGTTCTAATTCGTTATCATTTCTAACTTATTCACAGGAAATTGTATGACCTGTTTTTTTTTTTTAAGTGTAAGTGCTAACATTTAAGGAAGGACACTACAGTTACAGGGTAACACTTACTAGGTTTTCCAACCCATGAAGAGTCTTTAGGTCAGAGATTTTTACATTGTCCAATTTATATTTACTTCCAGCTGAAATTTTTTGCCATCCAAGCATATATAATGAAAATATTCCAAGCCATTGTGCAGCATTAAAAACACAAGCTAGGTGCGCATGACTAGAAAAGAACAAATATACGCCTTTATATGATCCTGCGTTGGTTTAACAGTCAATCTGTTACATAACCAGATAGTAGGAGTTTGCTTAAAATAAGTAAAAAAAAAATCCCCAGCTGTGTAGTACTTTACTCAAGCTGTGCTTTTGGTGTTTTTGCTTTTGGTGGATAAGAGACCATGTTTTATTATCTAAAGTCAAATTCTTCAGTGTCTATAGGGGCTTTAAAGTGGGGCAACAAAAAAGCATTCGAGTTAAAATCACAGCCAACTGTGGCCAGGAGTCCAAAATAACAAGAACGGTGGTTCTGTCTGGGTGACAGGGTTAAGGTTGACACACTGCCTCTTCCCTGTCAGTCACAGAGATATAAGACTATCGTGGGTGTCTGTGAGGTCGTATATGAGGAAGGGGACAGATTTTAGCCACGTGTCTTGGAGGGAAGGTGTGTTAGCCATCACCCTGCCTGACTGTTTAAAGGAAAGAACTTGTTGGTGAATAAGAATTGGGATATGACCAAATTAACGAGACCCTCTTGTTTGTTTGAAAGCCCTTGTGAACATGTACCTTGCAGTCCAGGTAGAGTGTCTCCTGCTGCCCAGAATCTTCACTGGAAATGATCTGCATGACGTTGGCACTGCCAAAGCACTTCTCTTCCACCTTCTCTACTGCACGGATCTTGGGCAGGGAGATGGACGAGCTTTTCTGCATCATAAAAATTTTTTTTATAGTATACTAAAGACGAGAGCAACGGACGAGATGAGATCCAAGAGAAATTTATTAATAGCATCACTCACCTTGGAATGCTGAGTCCGTGAGTAAGACAGCGTGTCTTTGCTGAGTGTAACATAATATTTCTTAAAGGGCGAGGTCATGAGGATGCACTTGTCTTTGGTCTTATGGAGGAAGAGGAAGCCTTCTTTTTCCATGGAGCCACACTGGAGACTCATACGAGCGTGCAAACTGAGATCTAAGTGAAAACGCATGAACCGATATATGAATTGTCCTGAGGTCTTCAGGACAAAGAGTTTCTGATTTGCAGGTTACAATTTGGTGGATTTTTTTTTTGTTTTATTCAGTTCAAGATGGAAAAGAAGACAAGCTGATGATGTAGAAGCTCAAACAAATCAAGTGCCCTCCAAGCTGCTTTATGTGTTTTGTGTTTTATGATACCTGCCTTAGGACAATGGATGAAATTTAGCTATTGTGCTAATTCCGGCATATTTACACTGATGCTCATTGCTGATTTGTTGATTAATGTGCACTGTCCTAATTCACTCTCTCACTCACTCGTTTTCTACCGCTTATCCGAACTACCTCGGGTCACGGGGAGCCTGTGCCTATATCAGGCGTCATCGGGCATCAAGGCAGGATACACCCTGGACGGAGTGCCAATCCATCGCAGGGCACACACACACTCTCATTAACTAACGCAATCACACACTACGGACAATTTTCCAGAGATGCCAATCAACCTACCATGCATGTCTTTGGACCAGGGGAGGAAACCGGAGTACCCGGAGGAAACCCCCGAGGCACGGGGAGAACATGCAAACTCCACACACACAAGGCGGAGGCGGGAATCGAACCCCCAACCCTGGAGGTGTGAGGCGAACGTGCTAACCACTAAGCCACCGTGCCCCCCCGTCCTAATTCAAGTAAATAAAATGAATAAATAAAAATAAAAAAAGCTAATTCCCACTGGCCAAAAGATGACTGCTGACGTGTCTCCAACATGATTAAACTTTGTAATAATTCATTCAGTCCGTTCACCTTCTGAGTCGTGACAGCTGACCAGGCGGGTGATGAAATCTTTGAGTTGAGCGATGCCTTGCTGGATGGAAGGCTGCAGTGGCACCATCCAAGGCTCCTTAGAGCAACACACCAGTGTGTCTAAATTACCAATGGTCTGAACAGCCTGGAAGCAAACAAACATTAGATAAGATCGGATAAGAAAAAAAAAATACAACTAAATTAAAGACAAAAGATTTTTTTAAATCTATTTTTATGACAAAAGAGGAGAAAACATTGCTTATACACAAATACATTTACTATATGACATCTAAAATGAATATAATGTGTCACAAAAGATAGAGTAAAAGTCATTCTAGTGATTTAAGCTTGTCCTTAATATTCTGTCAAATTTATGTGCAATCAGGGTGAAACTGAAGCATTTCAGTGTTTATTTAGAGCCATATCACCGACACTGATAAATACATAACGCAAATCCTTCCCTCTGGAAAAGTAATTGTACAGATTTAGAGCTTCATTTGGTTGAAACGATGCAAAATGTGCTCTGTTTTGCATTTTAAGTGACATTAGGGTGACATTTTAAAATCTGTGGAATTGACACATACAAGAAGACGAAATGCATCTCTATCAGTTAATCAGGCAGAGACGGATAAGATTTGAATGATTTTCTTTACACCTTAGCATAAACATGTCTACAAACTTTAAAGGGAAACGTGACACTGAAGCCGAAATTACTTTTGCCAGGAGGAGAAGAGTACGGCTGGTGCGGGCATCGGCGTGTTTCTCTCTCAGGTGGAAGAGCTTAGGTGACATTATGGCAGGAGAAATGAAGCGCAGACACAGGAAGCTGGTCACTGCAATGAACTTTACTTTCTATAAGAGAGGAGTGAATGAATCGTCAATGTTTTCAATTCACAGTATATAAGTACAGTAGTGTATCAATCGGTTTGGGACGTCCTGTTGTACATGTAATACATTTGGCATTGATTATGTTCCTTAACACATATCTTAAGTAATAATAATAATAATAATAACAACAATCATTAATTATCCTTATTTATGAAATATAATCTAAATCGATGCGTGTCAAATTAGAATGTTTATTTTTGAAGTGCATAGTGAGCAGTACTAAGAAAGTGGCTCAATTTCCAGGTTCCGAGTACATCCAGAAATTCAAACTTTTAAATTCAAGCGGTTCAAGTACTTAATGCATCGTGTACAAAAAAATCTAGACCTGATGCTATAAGCGAACACATATATCTGCAGACTAAATGGACCAAAGGCTATGTTCACACTGCAGGTAAAAGTGGTTTGATAAAAATCTGATTTTTTTGGGGTCAAGTGACCAGGTCAGACTTCTTCAGGAGTAGTGTGAACACTCAAATCTAGCCCAGATCTGATTTTTTCAAATCAGATTCAGACCACTTCCATATGTGGTCCTGAATCAGACCCAAATCTGATTTTTTCCAATGTGGCCGCAGTGTGAACAACCAAGGCGGATTTGACGCAACTTTTACGTCAATCTACATCGACATTCGTCACAATTATGCGCCGGCGAGTTCGCACACAAACGTGACTACGCCTACAGAATGGATCAAATAATCAAAAGTTGCCCTCGACATCCGAAAATTTTCAAAACACTGCGTCTCTGTGCTGCCGTTACACAAACATTTAGAAAGAAAAGCGAAAATGCTTACTTCCTCCATAACCTCACCAACTTTACCGCAACGGCGTGCTGCGTGTGACGTCATTGTTATTGTTCGTTTGCGCATGCGGGTCAGTTCGAAACAGCAAACAGTTCACACTGGTATCTGATATAGGCCACATTTTAAAAGGTAATGTGAACAGCCAAACAAAAAAATCAGATCTGAGCAAAATATCCGAATTGAGCATTAAGACTTGCAGTGTGAATGCGGCTTAAATGCCTCAGTGCACCAAATCAAAACCAAAACAAGGCCTTAGTCGAGTTTTACCCTGTACTCCGGATCGGGGAAACGAGCTTGTACTCGCTGGTAAAGTTGCTGGAAGGCTTGGCAGAGGAGCATGGGGCAATAGAAGGAAGACTGCTGGATCGCGGCCATCAGCTCTGATAGGTACGACTGAAGCAGGCTGGAGCTTTGCTGGATCATATCGGCTTCTGTCTGCGGACGATGCAGTCCAGTGCACCTATGAGCACAAATTAGTTTGAATATAAACTTGATTTTTTTTGTAGATTTTTTGTAGATTTAAGATAAAGATATTTCAATCCACAATCCCTTTACACTTTTAACATTTAAGTTTATTTATTGCACCTTGGGTTGTATTCAATAAGTCTTTGTGCAGATATATATATATATATATATATATATATATATATATATATATATATATATATATATATATATATACAGGGAAAGTTACATGTATTTATTGTGGGGTTCAGTAATTCTGTAGTTCTGTTCAAGTAATTTCCTGTCCCCTCATTATATTAGTAATTATGCCTATCGTGTGTAGTAGGAAGAAGTCTATTTTCAGTTGTGTCTAAACACATGCGTTCTTCCAAAAAAATCAGGGATAGAAAATACAGATTGAAGAATACATTTTCCCCATTGCTGTTATATGTAATATGATGTAACATCAAAACACGATACATGTTCTTTAAAAATAATAATAATAAAAGAAAATGTAAAAAAGATGTTGATGTGAATATGATAATACTAATCATCTGACTGTTCTGTATTCTGGCCCTTCAGGGAAATGCGCCTGGCACCGAAGCTTGTGAGGCAAGTTTTGCATCCAAATTTAATCAAACAGCCTAGAAAGCCTAATTGTAGATGCACTCAACCTCAAGTGAACCCAGGTGTAGCTCTTCACAGGACATTAGACACACCAGAGAAGGTCGTGAGGAAAGAGCGGCGTTTTGCAGCCCTCGCAGTGATTTTCCCTGGGAGGACTGCAAAAGAAAAAAACTAAAAGCTTTTAATTATCTCTTAAAGGAAAAGTAAAGAGTTTCTAGCCATAACGCTGAACATGAACTCTTGGTTTTTCCACTTGAGAGAACTTTATTTTCCTAGTTCCAATTGGAACCAGTTTCCATGCTGAGAAAACTTAACTTTTGCACTGTTTGTAATGAATATTTGTACTTCTAGTATCGATTAAATGATGCTAAGTGCTCGGTCAGTTCGTCCTTCAAACCATCTGCTTGTTTTCTTTCAAGAAGTCTGCATTAAATTTACATTATTCTTTGACAAATTACTGTAAATACTTGCATGAATCTCACGCACGTACGATTTCATGACCTCGATGATGTATCTTGTGGCCAAGTAACAATATTATGTGCTGGATTAAATGCTATTTTATAATCTGGAGAATAATGAGAGGTGGATGCCGCGTCGTTAAATTAAACCAAATTTGCATTAGTTGTTTTTACAGCAAATAAAGAAGCATTTATTTTACATTACAGTGAAATTCTTTCTTCGCATATCCCAACTTTAGGAGGTTGGGGTCAGACATGATACAGCATCCCTGGAGCAGAAAGGGTTAAGGGCCTTGCTCAAGGGCCCAAAGGTGGCAGACTAGTAATGCTGGAACTTAAACCCTGATCCTCCAATCAACAGACTAGAGCAGGGGTCGGCAACCTTAAACACTCAAAGAGCCATTTGGACCCGTTTCCCACAGAAAAAAAACACAGGGAGCCACAAAACCCTTTTGACATCTAAAATAAAGATAACACTGCATATATCGTTTTTTACCTTTATGGAAAGTATATAAAAACTGTACTGTGTTGCATTTATGAAATCAATGAACTGCTACGAAATTTTATTTCTGCAGGCAAACAAAAATATTTTGAACAGTTTGAACTAACCTTAACAAAAAAACGCTGGGTTGAAGGTTACTTTCAAATAAAATGTTCAATGTCTAATCGAGTCCTCTTCGTATTCGTGACATCAAAATTTTAACTTGCCGGCTGCAGCAAACCAAAAATGCGTCTGCTTGTGTGTCGGATTTTAATGTTACAAGAGCATCATAAGCTTAGAATTTAGAATTAATTTTTTTTTAAAAACTAACTAACTAAAATAAAATAAATTTAAATTAAATATTTATTTCCAAATCTACAGGGAGCCGCAGCAGGGGGATGAAAAAGCCATTTGCGGCTCCGGAGCCACGGGTTGCCGACCCCTGGCCTAGAGCCTTAACTGCTTGAGCCAGTAGATGTGTGTTTATAAAATAATGTGAGTTGAATACTGTAAATATATAAATGTTGCTTTAATGTTTTTGGCCCATTAGAAAACAGAAAGTTTCCAGAATTTTCTATGTTCTAGGTACTAGGTTCATTATCTTACCCAGCTTCTTTCAGCTCCACCTTGTTAGGATCCAGTTCCACATATTTCTTCTCCTCAAAAATGCGATTAATGATGGGCCCCAGAAGTCTGTGGAGATACTGCATTCCAGCCACCTTCAAACACACCAGCATAGAACAACATCATATCGTTTTTTAAAATGATTAAAACTAATATAATAAATTTGTAACACCCCTAAATACATATAATGCTGTTACCTTGAGAAAAGACTCCATGGACTTGGAAGCTAAAGAGTTGCTCCTGAATAAGGTGTTGGGTTCAGCTGAGGAACATCAGGAACATCAGGATGGGTTACTAACACGTTGTAGTAACCGGTTTTATCCTAAGTTGGGATTTCTAACTAACTTACTATTCTTTTCCAGCTCCAGTTTGAAAAGCACATCCAGGAACTCCTTGATGAGTCCTTGACCCAAGAAGAGCTTCACCAGGTTAGTGGCTACTTCTTGGCGGTTCTCAGACGTTGTCGTCTCGTCGATTAGCATGATCAGGTCAGGCCAGTTGCCCTATCGTGTAGACAATATTCTAAGGTTAGAGATTTCATTGTGATATTAAACAGCCAATGCAAATGTGGCAGGAGGTAAAGAAAGGAATGAATCTGCACTGTTCTGTGATTTGTGTTTTACATATTGTTTCATAATAGCAGAAAAGATGTTCTAAATAATGTTTCTTTCATTCATACTGAGCCAGACAAAAGCAAATCAAACATTCTATGTCTGAAGACAAAGAAAGCAAAACAAGCTTTGAGCCAGTGTAACTGTTTCTCATTAAAGTGAACAAAATTGTTGTTTTTTTCTGTCATCCAACTATCGTCATCAGACAATCTAAAAGGAAGTCATTTTCTAAAATTAGGATTACAGCAATGGCGTCTAAAATTGGGAATAAGAACCACTTATTGTGAAAATCGTTGTGTGGTAATGACTCAGACTCACGTTGAGGTGAGTCTCGACAGAACGGCACAGTAATTCAGTGAGCGGCTGGTAATGGCTGGACGGCAGGACCGTCTCGTCTCTGAGCCGCAGCTGCAGCCGCAAGGAGCCCAGAGTACCTCTTAGAACGAGAGAGAGAAAGGTGTAATGAGTAACAACTCTGCAACCATCAGAAAACTCAGAGATACTTAACCTTCAATATTAGCTCCATAAAAAAGTCAAGTTTTGCTACATTCTTGAAAAAAGAAAGAAAAACCCTCTCATGTAATACTACGATTCAAACTGCTTTCAGCTCACGCTTTAGACGGATTATGGAAGTAAAAAAAGCCATAAACTCATATGACTCATTCCACCGAAACTGTTCCAGGAAATATGGCCAGAAGAAAAGACAAACAATAATAAAGAAAATGACTCTATTACTGTGAATAAAACAGGCCATAAAAGAGATGGCTTTAACGGTGTGTGGGTAGACGGAGGTTTATAAAGCTGGCGTGAAGAAATCAAAAGAGAATAAGCGAGTAAAAGGAAAAACAATGTCACAGTCTGTAGGCGGCAGCTGCTGAAGGTCAGGGGAGCATCCGATGTGCTGAAGCTTGAAAAGAATTACACTGGTTTTAAACCATGTTTTTGTTGGTTTTAAATATGCACTTGGAATTGGAAATGATGCAATATTCACAATTTGAAAAAGACAAAAAAAAAAAAAAAAAAAGAAATAATTTATTTTATTTAATCATATTGGAAATATTAAAAAAAAAAAAAAAAAAAAAGGTGGTCTTGATATAAAATCAAAAGAGATGAGACATCCATCTCCGAGCTACGAGCGTGAGAGTGTACTGTATACAGAACTCGACCTTTTATTTTTTTGTCCTGTGCATCTTACACGCTTCCACTTCATCCCATCCCACTGTGCCATTTTATATTTTACAGACAGAACATGCTGAATGCCAGGGTCCCTGTGATAAAATACCAGCCATTATTTTGCTCTCCTGAAGAGTCTGATCGCATCCGTTTTTCTTCTCCGGCGTGATATTTTTCGCAGTGCCTACTCACAGCACGCCCTCACTCAGCTCCACTCCATCACTTGCACTCCATGATCTCAATGCCAGAGAGGGCTATCACTTACGGGAGAGTGGGAGTTTTGAAGACAAATGAGCGTGTGCCAAGCGCCACCATCGGCAGTCAGTCACCGAACAGCAGGCAGCAGATGGCGGGGCGGCAATAAATAAATAAATAAATAAATAAATAAATAACAATCGGGAAGAAGACAAGGAAACAGAGAAAGAGAAGAAAAAGAAAAACAAATAACAGAGGCGGCTTGACTCATTCGAGCATGCATCAGGCAGGAAGGGGGTAGATCATGGATGCTTTGGTATTTTCTTTTTTTTACTTCAGACTTTTTTTTCCCCCCACAAATGATTTCATTTGAATTACATCACCAGAGAGGGATTTAAAAGCCAAACTCATGTCAAAGATTTGTCATATGTGCTGCAAAAACAGGTTTAAACTAAACATACGCTAGCTTTTGTATACGGACTGTAACGTATACCATATATAAAACATATAGCCTTTACCCGTATATTTACAGATCTCTAAGATTATTCATGTAAATAATAAATAGATTATTAATTTCACCAATAAATCAATGCATTGTGCAACAGCTCTGATATTTACAGGTAGGATCTAAATTTGTCATATATATCAGAGCTGTTGCACATTTTCTTCTTACTTTTTCCATTTATTTTTTTATTTAATTGTTAAAATGGCTTAAAAACCCCGTTAGATTTTATTTATTTATTTATCTATTTATCTATCTATTTATTTATTTATTTTGTCGCTTTTTTTCGTGGATCATATTACTGTCAATTAAATGGCTCTAAAGGCAACTGATTTCTCCATTTATTTTATTTTTAAAATGTATTTATTTATTTATTTATTTATTATAACTTGTATTGTTGACTGTAAAAGGCTAAAACGATGACTGATTCAGAAAGTCTTACATCGCAAATCTGTTTTCTGAATGTTTTATCGATTTGTTTGGTTATTTTTTGTGTTTTTAATTCACTTTTTATTTCTCATATTTAGTCACTGTACATAACTAAGATAAAATCACTGTCAAGTCCAATATCCCGTATATTAAAATATAATCATAAAGGCTGCAAAAAGAAAAAAAACTATTAGAATATCTTTACTATAATATCGGTTTATTTACTTCTAGTATTTTATGATTCGAATTTCTTTACATCCAGTATTTTTTTATTATTAGATATTTATTCATCATGTCAGGGCTGTTTTTATAAAAAAACATGAAAAATGAATCAATTTTCTGTATGAATGAGCAGATGGATGGATGATCTGGGTTATAAACTCTGTCATGACATGACGTATCCACAAAATACTCTCCTCGTAATCCTCATCTCTCATACACACACTCACACACACACACACACACACACACACACACACACACACACACACACACAGATGCCACATTTATCTTCACCGTGACCCAATCCCTACATTCTCATAAACCCTGATATCATCTAAGACTGTTTTATAATCCTCCTTGCATGCATACAAACACACACACATACAACAGAAGAAAGTAAGTTAGGTAAAGAGAATGAAAAAATGTCCAGGGTTTAACCCCAGATAAAAGATTAGTGCTTTCTATAAATAACTCTCGCTGTTTACTTTGATAGGAACACCTTTACACCTAAAAATTCATGTAGATATTGAATCAACCAATCATGTGACATCAGCTCAAATTCACAAATCAAACAGGTGAATGGGGAAATTGATTACGACATGGTTGTTGGTGACAGAACCTGAAACTGATCTCTTGGGAATTTCACACAATGCAGTGTCTGGAGTTTACACAGAATGTTAAATTGAGTGGTCAGAGAAGCTGACAGGAAGTCTATCTGTAACTGGAATAATCACTCTTTACAATTGTGTTGAGAAGAAAAGCATCTCAGAAAACAAACAAAATACTGTGAGGTGGATGAGCTACAACTGTTTTGATGTTGGGGGCACGGTGGCTTAGTGGTTAGCACGTTCACCTCACACCTCCAGGGTTGGGGGGTTCGATTCCCGCCTCCACCTTGTGTGTGTGGAGTTTGCATGTTCTCCCCGTGCCTCGGGGGTTTCCTCCGGGTACTCCGGTTTCCTCCCCCGGTCCAAAGACATGCATGGTAGGTTGATTGACATCTCTGGAAAATTGTCCGTAATGCGTGAGTGTGTGAGTGAATGAGAGTGTGTGTGTGTGTGCCCTGCGATGGGTTGGCACTCCGTCCAGGGTGTATCCTGCCTTGATGCCAAATGATGCCTGAGATAGTCACAGGCTCCCTGATTGGCTTCTTAGACAAAAACATGAATCTGCAGGTGTTTCTAATAAAGTGGCCACCTATTGTATGTATTTTTTTTTCTGTTACTCAAGTTGATAAATAACTATGCTAGAAAGCTACATTCTATTACTTGTAATGTTGAATTTAAATTCCTGTCCAGCACCGATATCGGAGAAAATGTCACTGAATATCATCCCGTGTTGAAGCTGTCCGTCAGACGTAGATGCCATGAAGCGAAAAAGCACTTACTCGTACTGGCTGTGTTTGGGTTTGTCGGGCCCCAGGCGAAACCAGCCCTCTTCTTGCTGCGCTGACTGAAGCCTGTTAATGTTGAACAGGACCTGAGGGAGAGCACGAAACGTGATGCTGTCAAAAGACTTGAAAATTAAATGTCAAAGCAAAGCCGCGGCGGAGACAATGATCGAGACGTTTACTCGCAGGGCGGGAAATTCGTTTTGACTGACTGTTTAGCAGGCCAATGTGAAGCGATGAGTGTTAAAAGCCTTAAAATGTGATCTCGCACATGAATGATGAGGTTATATTTCATAAACCAAAATAAATTCCAGATGGAAAAAATATTCCGATATGAATCGCTGCAACCTCATTGTTTAGTGCTGCATTTATTAAAAATATCTAGCACCAAATAATCCCACACCACAGAATTGTTTTGGTGTTCCTCCAGGCTCTGTCATAAGACCGTTAATGCTTAGAGCAGTGGTCTTCACTATTTTTTTCATGTGAGCCACACTGATAGGACAAAGTCAATAGGAGAGCCACTTTCACCGCAAAGTATGCCAAGTTATTCAGTCTTAAATAGCTTATCTGCTTAAATACAATGTACAATATTGCAATACAATAATTACTCGAGTTGCAGATGATGCATGCTCCCCATCAGTTACCTCGTTTGTCACTGTCACATTGCTTAGTTGCTGTTCATTTTGTGCGCGGGATTGTTTGATGATAAATCGATCCATTTTTTAGTCCGTGTGTGTACAGTAAACACAAGTTGTTAACTAGCATGAAACAAAAACTAGCTTCTGGCAGGCCGCCAAAAACTGGCTATTGCGCAGAACGCAGTGAGTCAGTGACGAGTCAAATAATATATATAAATATATATTATTATTTGTAATAGAGCACATTCGTTTTTCTATGCTTCCCTGATTGTTTTTAATGTTATTTAAATGAAAAATACATTTTAACCACATGATCATGTCATCGTATTATTTACTGCCATGCGAGCCGCATATTAAAGCTTGGCCAGCCGCAGGAGGCTCGCGAGCCGCGCAATGAGTAACACTGGCTTAGAGCTTTCATTATGATGTCTTCTATAATTTCTAACAAAACTGCACCCATAATTTATGTATTAATAAAATCTTTATGACTTTGGCAATTGTGTTCAAAGTGTTCAATAAACACAATACTATACACTTACAATTTATCACAGTTTATACAGTAGCTGTTCTAAAAGGATACTGTACTATATCCCAGAACTGATACCGTACCCTCGTTTCTGCCAAAAGATTCATGATTGTTCAATAGGTATAGCATCCAAAACCAGAAAGCAGATGCCTAGTCTCAGTATGCTGTTGACTGAGGTCCGCGGTTCAATAAGGTAGTTAGGCGCTAGTTTTAAATCCGACGCAACGGGGAGAAAAAACAAAGCACTTTGATATACGTAAAGATTCACAGAGTAAATTATAAACTGGGAACATGCCACATGCATGAAGGAGGAAAATCATTCAAATCTGTTTGGTATTATTTCGCTTTTACTAATAGAACGAGACTTTTTATTAGTCCCATCTTTTCACTCTGAGATGTGTATAGTTCAGAGAGAAGAATGGATTTGATTTTCCTCACTGTTCCTTGTTCTTCACTTCTACAGCGGTCCAAGAATGGAAGAGATATTTTATATAAAAATATGCGAGGTTCAGTAAAGCCAGAAACAAATGAACAACTCGGGAGATGAGATAAGAAAAGCTCTATTGTCACATATTCAAATACTTATGATGACATAGCAACCCACGGCTGGTAGAGTAGGGAGTTAAACTGGTAAAATTACAGCAATCACTAGCCAATCAATAGTGTCTGGGAGTTCATGTATGCAGAAGAAGGTGGATAGCAATTTGCATGTGTGACACGCATGACACGGAGAAAGTGTCTCAGATGAAGCATGTGCTCGCCTTCATCCTCCCTGATCGGTCATTTGATTGACAGGTTGGTGGAAATTGGCAGATGACTAAATTAGGGAGCAAAATAATAAAAATATATATATATATATATATATCGTCGCTGTCGGGCAGGATCCTCGTATCTCCAAAACCGTTATTTTTCAGGAAATGTAAAAAATGCCGTACCTTATCTGCAGTGCACAGGGTTTAGTCCGCGTTGCAGTGAATTGTCTTGCGCTAAATTCCTGTCCTCAGACGAGCACCAGAACTAGCGGGGGTCAAGTTTTTTTTTTCTTTGAGCCCAGTGTTTTGAAGACATTTACCTCAGAAGACGTGTTGATTCGTTGCGACTCTTATTGAGGAGAAATATGACGTGAAGCTCTCCCGCGGAGTGAGGAAGAGGTGGACAGTTGAAGTGTCCAATGGAGTTAGGAGATTTGCGCTCAAGCTATTTTCAAGACTTTAGATTGGTTAATAACTTGTAAAAATAACAGACCCACGTGGGGACTGACCAATAGCATCGATATGTGAAAAAATATGAAATTGACAAAATTTGGACATACGAGGTTTCCGCCCGACAGCGACGCTATATATTTTATATATATATATATATATATATATATATATATATATATATATATATATATATATATATTTATATATATACACTAAAATAAATGACATCAAAAAGTAACCGAGGCTATTAATATTAATATTCATTATTCAATATTCATTAATATTCATTAATATTCAGACATTAATATTCCAGCATTGCTTTATTAACCCTTTACGCAAAGCCCAATTATAGTGTATATTGATCCACTAAATTTAAACAAGATTTGTGAAGTTACCTTTCCGAGGAAGTCGTTTCTGCTCACCAGGTCCCAGTCCCACACCTCCACGCTGAGCAGGCTGTCAGCCGGGGTGTCGTCCAGCTCAAACTCGAAACTCTCGTTCCAGCGTGGATAGCAAGACTTCTTCACCACCTACACAGCCACAATATCATGTAAGAGTCCAGTGACTGTATGACAGAGAGCTACTGTAAGCTCATATTGAATGGAAAGATGTAAGTCCAAATAGCCAGTTAGCTATCTTCAAGAGATTAGCAAAGAGACAGCAATTAGCAAGGCTCAGAGTTAATAAGCGTCCGATACGGATTAGAAAAAAAATTAATGAAACTAACACGGAAGCCAGCAGAATATGAAACATGCTAGTTATGATATCTGATATCTGTCCTGTGAACAAAGGAAACGTTTTTAATAATTAATAATAATAAAAAAAAACAATAATAAATTAATTACTGTTTCCAGCACAGAGCTATTGTGGAAGTTTCTTTGATTACTCCTTCTATTCATTAATTGTTTACTTGATCTCGATCTCTCTCTCTCTCTCTCTCTCTCTCTCTCGCTCTCTCTCCAACCCAAACCCCAAAGGACGACGAGACGTTAAACAGAGGTTGAAATAAAATACAGGATTCCTCTCCCTATTCTTTACTCTCCATTTATTCAACTCTTGTGGTTTCAGTGTAGGATGAATGGCGAGGATTCAGATGCTTACTGCGCTTTCGTGGCTTTTGCCGTTATATCTGACTCGGACAAATGGATCCGATGCTCCGTTGCGGTCTTTTTTGGCAAGATCTCTAGAAAAACAGAAACCAGGCGACATGTTAATGAGTTCCCTTGGACATTAGTAAAGCATTTCCATATCCAAAAGCAATACATACATAAAGGTGGATTTGCTGGTTAATGTTTCAATGTTTTTAGTCGGTCCCTTCAGGATTTTGAGTTTTTTTGTGACTGGTGCAACAAAGTACATGAAGTACTTCGGAGTCAAGAAGAGTCAAGAAGAACGCAGGACAAATCCTGCTCAACCATTTTAAACAGTTTCCTCTTTGCTTTAAATGTAAAGTGAGTGTAGTAACTGAGTATCTCCCAAATTACTGGGTCATACCGTCATCTAACTGGATGTCTTTAAATGGTAATCATAGTCACATCTGGGCTTGGTATTGTTACAGATGTTATCACCCAAATGGTCAGGTGATACTATTGTTTAAACAGTAATCATATTCACATATAAGTCACATATACCCTTTGTTTTGTGATGGTCCTTGATGTCCTGCTGCCTCTCCTATACTAACAATTGGTCAAGGATACTCATTTAGAGTTCTAAACTCTAAGTTTAAACTCTAAGTTTAAGCCTTTTTGGCTTAACGAGCTCTTTCTGACGTGCGTCTTGGAGTAGAATCTGGGTGCATACAATTTCTTGCAAAATCTTTGGAACATTGTGGAGTTTGCGTCATGGATCTTGACATCATGGAGGGACCGAATAAATAACATTAAAATCTGACATCACTACTGTAGCATGGTTTGATTAATTAGCCCAGGGTAAATTGCTGGGACGCATCAGATTGTGTCATGCGTTTGAACTCACCTGGCCTCCAGAACCCGACAGCGCAGTTTGCGTGGCACGTCGTCGTCGTCCCCCAGCAGTGAGATCTGCAGGTGAATCTCTCCCTGAACCTCTTCATCTGGATCTATTTCAGTCAGGTTCATCCAGCCATCCAGACCTGCATAGGGTCAAAACAAAAGGTTCTTCAATAATAATACAATTTTATGTATCTGCATTTAAATACTACTATAAAGAGCAGTAAACACTAATGAACTAATGAGTATTTAATAGACAGAACTAGCAGTCTCTAGTACAATATGTGCCGTAGACCGCCATAGATTTTTATAAGGAAATTAGCTACTAATATTTTCTAAGCATCTTAGCAAATCTCCCTCAGTTCTTCCACAGACTTCCTCCATTATGTTTTCTTGCCTGAAAAGCGGTCTGTTAGGTAATATGATACTTTTTTCCCCACTCAACAATTCCACAACACATTCAGACGAATGACGACGGCGTGAATTCGTCTTTAATATATATTTGAATACTTACACGTTTTTTTTTTTAAGTACAAACATAGTTCGCCAAGACACATACAACCACTATGCAATGAAAATAAATCTGCCATCAATTGCTCTTTGCCTCAGGCTTTAAGAAGCTTTAGTCTAATCGACTAAATTCATGTCCTCAGCTTAACAGCAGACCTGAAAGCTTTGGGCAGAATTACATGTTGGAGAAAATCAGAGCCAATGAGGAATAAGACTCTATAGAAAGATCATGAACTGTAAAAGCAAGGTCAAAGACAGACCATTGTTACTCTGTGCTTAGGAATCAATCGACCAAGAAACGAGAAACGCAGCACGATAAATAGAGGCCAGTGGTATCTAAATGGTTTCAAAGGTGCTGCATTAGTGACCTGAAGGGTTGTAAGGGTTTTAATCGCAGTACTGGACTTTAATTGGACTTTTTGTCCAAGACCAATAATTCTGGATTGATGATATAACTCAGTCTGGGGGACAAAAATGCCTATAAAATGAAGGATGTAGATTTAATTCCTAAAGCACCGTTACTTCATTCCAGTGCTGTACATACTGTAAGTTATGTAAAAAAATAACACACTTAAACACAGCAATATTACATGTATTTAATGTCAGATGAAATGTTATACTTTCTATACACTTATAGATTCATTTAATATTGTGAAATGTAGTGGGCCATGTTGGCTTAGTGGTTAGCATGTTTTCCTTGCATCTCCAGAGTCAGGGTTTGTTTCCTGCCATCGCACTGTATGGAATTCGCAGCTTCTCCACATGTTTTGGTGGTTTCTTTCAGGTACTCCAGTTTCCTCACTCCACTCTCATGGATCATGTACAAGGATGATTGGCATCTCTAAATAGTCCATAGAATGTAATTGTCCCCTGTGACAGACAGAGTTCACAGACTGTCAGGGTTTCCTCTGCCTTGTGTCCCAAAGTTCCTGGGATGGGTTCGCCTGTACAAGTGGTACAGAAAATGGACAAACTTGTGGAATGTCTGTAGATTTCAGCTTAGTCTTTAGAGATCTCTTTGTTTATCACAATGGAAAAGCTGACAGAAGTTCTACTCCCTATTAGTATTCCAAGTCAGCCTTGTCATGGCCCATTATTCCTGTGTTGCTCCATTGAGTAACCTGACCATAAATTGCAAGCCTTGTCAATTTTACCATACCAACAAAAGTTCTCATCTGTCACCATCCTTGTCTCACAGGAGAGGCTGCTCATGCCACTCACCTAAAGTCACATGGCTCCTGCTCCTAGGATTTATTCTAGAGATGTCTTTTTCACACTAGGCTACTTGAAGGGCTGGAACAAATCACCTTGGTTACCAAGTGAACACCCTAGATCTAAGATATAGGGACATATTTCTTAGGTATAAAGCAGCTACTTAATTAATGTGGATTTATATATGATTGATATCTAGGTAAAAGTTACTGCCTTTAGCAAAATAAGGTAGAAATATCCAATAAAATCTCACTCACTCACTCACTCATTTTCTACCGCTTATCCGAACTACCTCGGGTCACGTGGCGCCTGTGCCTATCTCAGGCGTCATTGGCATCAAGGCAGGATACACCCTGGATGGAGTGCCAACCCATCACAGGGCACACACACACACTATCATTCACTCACACAATCACACAATACGGACAATTTTCCAGAGATGCCAATCAACCTACCATGCATGTCTTTGGACCGGGGGAGGAAACCGGAGTACCCGGAGGAAACCCCCGAGGCACGGGGAGAACATGCAAACTCCACACACACAAGGCGGAGGCGGGAATCGAACCCCCAACCCTGTGAGGCAAACCTGCTAACCACTAAGCCACTGTGCCCCCCCTCCAATAAAATCTATTTCAAATAAATGAATAAATTACGCAAGGCATATTGCAATCAAATTATATATCAGTAAAATGCCATTTTTTCAATTTTGTGCATCTCTACTATGTAGTAGAAAACCCCGGCTTGGACAGGAGGAAGTGTTCCAGTCAATTCAGGGAAGTGAGTTACAAGCCAGGCCTTGTAAATTTTACCATTTAGCTTGAACGAACAGAACACTTCTGTCGTTTTGCATGCATCACTCGCGGCAGTGATTTTCGAACGTGAAAAAGACACGCATTCAGCGTTTGTACCAAACCTGTTACATTAATAAGCTCTGAAAATTTAGTCAATTACTATTCGCCCGACATTTCCAGTCTGCATCCCTGTGGTCTAGAGAGCGCAAAAAAAAAAAAATTGTAACAAAGAAAAATAAATTAAATCTCGCCCAGTGTCTCATAGGAAAGCACAGCAAAACTGCTGTTTGTTACTCAGTCCTGTGGCACCAGTTAGAGGAGAAAATTGGATTTAAAATCACTATAATAGCCACCAGACGAGTGTGGGTGCATGTAGAACACCAAGTATAAGATTTAGACTATCCAATTGTGGTGGCAGGAGATGACATGACATACTGAAACAAAATAAAACAGCCAAACAAAATATGGCAGGGGAAAATATGACAGGAAGCTTTTTGTAACTCCACTGACTAACTTATCGGTGTTATGACAGATATCAGCTGTGAAAGGTCCAGGATGTGAAGCTGTGAAAGTCTACAGGCAGTGACAACACACACGCATACACACTCATACAAACATACTGGGGGATAACCTTTAAAATGTTTCTGCTTCAAACGGGTTGTCTGTATCTAACGGCACCTTTTTAAGTCACGGGGTCAGTCGTTATCGATCTAATGATCCCAGGTCAGCTAACACAAAAACACACAGCTATGTTTACACACAGTGAAATCATTTACTTATAAGAACTGGTTCAGAAAAAAAATTCAGGTAAAAAAAATCTAAAGCTAAATCAAAGTCTCTGAGAACGAGCTGTTACTATAGAAACAACAACTCATTAGAACAAGTGCATTAATTTAAACCTTTTATGTTACAGTTATGTTCCTTCTCACATTTCGTCCTGTCTCATCATGGCGCTTGCTTCATGCTCCTTAACCACATTTTCATTATCACTACCATTCCCGATTGCAGTCAGTCAGGCCTCTGACTGTTGCAGCACACGTCCCAGTTTTACATGAGCAACCAGAGAAACTAGGGCTTGCTGTTCACATCAGCGTTTCTGTAGGCGTCTCTATAGGTGGCAAAGCAGGTGTAGGCTTAACCTACTAGAAGAGCAATTTTGTGTGATTTCAGGTCTGTCATTTTAAGGTTTCACTCCAAAAAAGGTTAGCTTCCTGGAGATATACTGAAGTCACTTTGCTAGTTTCCAGCTGGGTTACGTATTCACACCCTGTCAACTGCAGCGTGGGGAGCGTGCTGCTATTTCCATGCCCTCCTCAACACGGCCTTCTCATTAAACCCTACAGGCATGCCTTGGGAGAAAACGAGAATACAAAAGCTGTCTCGCTCCACAGAGAGAGCGAGGAGTAGAGGGTGTGCATATAAATGGCTGGTGCTTAAATGGGCCATCAGGACTAATGCGATGTAGAACAGGCACTGATTTGCATTACATGTACACAAGTAATGATAAAAGGTTTAAATGGTCGATCTGAGTTGCAAATCCAGGAATGAGATTTTAATCAAATTTGGCACCACATACAAATGTGGCTTGAATGTGATTGTGAAGAGACATATTTCTTAGAAGGATGTAGGCTGCTTCTCTGAATATACAAAGTGGGATGAGTATAAAAGAAGCTACGACAGTATATGAGAGATAACACTGCTTAGACAGATACATATTACGGTATATTGTAAGTTCACATAATCACAAAATCCTTGATTCTGATTGGTCAGAATATCGATTAAACTTCTAATACGTTATCAATTCTATTATAACATCTCAACATTAATAACATACCATTTGTAATAACTGACATTACGGTAAAGTGGTTACTTCAACTTTTCCACTGTGGGAAGCTTTGTTGTTTCTCAGAAGCTGATGATAACAAGAATTAACTTCTGGACCACAAAATTGGATAAAACAAATTCGATAAAATGGATAAAAAGTAAACTTCAGTCATTAATTGTTGTCCTATAACAACAAACCCCACTGTGTTCCTTTTCTTACTTCACTGTTACTAAAGTATTTGCTCTTTCAACACCGACATCCACACGATCCCGATAACCATTGACAAAACATCTTTTAATCAAACTCAGAGGTTTCAGATGCTTTTGCGTGGGGGATCTGAGGAACCATGGCAACCACATGATCTAAACAAAACAAAACAGGCCACTTTTTTTTTATCATGTTGCATCGAGTTCACCAGTATAATGACTGAGGCTTAAAGGTACTAATGCAATGTGCGATTAACTAATAGGCTCCAATCTGCACTACATTTACACCGGTCTTGATAAGGGTTTCAGCTGGGGGCTGGTATATTGCACAACAAGAATTAGAAAACAAGAGGAATTTGACTTGCTGCATGCGCACACAGATCAGTCATAACATTAAAACAACCTGCCTAATGCTTTGTATGTCTCCCTTGTGCTGCTATGACATGTCAAAGCATGGATACCACAAGACCTAAAGGTGCAGAATCGGGCACCAAGAAGTCAGCAGCAGATTCATTTCGAAGTCCCATATGTTACAAATCTTGGCTTCCATAAATCTGCCCAACACATCCCATAGATACTTGATTGGATTGTGGTCTGAGGATTGCCTTCTTTCCAAAGTGCATCCTGGCGTCATCTCTTCCCCAGGTCAGTGATATGCATGCACCCGGCCTCTCACTTGGTGTAAAAGAAAATGTGACTCATTAAATCAGGCCATCTTCTTTCATTGCTCTCTGGTCCAATTCTGATGCTCACATGCCCCTTGTTGTTGCGTTTTGGTAGTAAATAGTGATCAGCATGAGCACTTTGACCACTTTGACCCATGCAGATCCACACACAGCAAACTGGGATGCACTGTGTGTTCTAAACACCTTCCTATCATAACCATCATCAACATTTTCAGCACATTTTTTACAGTAGATCTACAGTGGGATACCAGACAAGATAGCCTTCGTACCACTGGTTCTCCATCCTTAGACCATTTTGGTAGGTACTAAACAATAGTAGGTGATAACCACTGCATACCAAGAGAAAACCAAAAGACCTATATATATATATTTCAAATTCATAATTTGTGGTTGTGGAGTGTATATAATTATGTACTTTATCCCTTACCCCACTATAGAACATTTGCTGGATCAAGCTACATAAATCTTTGCCCCATAACAGACCGAATAAGGTTCTCCGCCACTTCAGATAATGTTGGCTACCACAGCGGGCTGTGACTCAGTCACCTCTGTCTTTAACCTTCTGAACATCAATTCCAGGCTCAAGCCCTGCCCCTGCATGAGTCAGCCCTGACAGCTCCAAGCCTCCTGGTGAGACAACTAAACTATAGGAATTGTACGCACTTCAGAGGTCTGCTTTGCCCAGAAGACAGAAGCTCAGATACAGAACTATAAACAACTCATGCCCAAACAATTGGCATAACCTATGCTGGTAATTTGAGCTCTATGACCTTTGTGGCGAGCGGTGAAATCGGGTGTATATGTTGTCAGCACAGTCCACATACAGTGGTGCAGGTGCTGTGCCGTGAGGGATGTGTGATTACTCGTTTGAATGCCGTTCATGTGTGAGAATGAAGAATCGCATGTAAGTAGAGCTAGAGTAGTAGAATATTGTTAATGCTGTTGAAATGAATTTCCCACACGCTGATTTTTTTTTTTTAAACTGAAGGAAGAAATGAACAGAGGAAATGATACTAACAAAAGTTCTCATCTGTCACCATCCTTGTCTCTCAGGACAGGCTGCTCACGCCACTCACCTAAAGTCACATGGCTCCCGCTCTGTGCTGCGACTGCGGCTCGTGCTGAATGGAACAGACGCTCGTGTCACTACATAACTGTAGGGTCCGTTTTCCGACTAAACTAAATTTATTCTAGAGATGTCTTTTTCACACTAGGCTACTTGAAGAGCTGGAACAAATCACCTTGGTTACCAAGTGAACACCCTAGATCTAAGATTTAGGGACATATTTCTTATGTATTAAGCAGCTACTTAATTAATGTGGATTTATATATGATTGATATCTAGGTAAAAGTTACTGCCTTTAGCAAAATAAGGTAGAAATATCCAATAAAATCTATTTTAAAAATAAATGAATAAATTACGCAAGGCATTTTGCAATCAAATTATATATCAGTATAATGCTATTTTTTCAATTTTTTGCATCTCTACTATGAAGTAGAAAACCCCGGCTTGGACAAGAGGAAGTATTCCAGTCAATTCAGGGAAGTGAGTTACGCACACATTGTATTCTGTAGTCTTTGGGAAACTTCGCAAACGGTAGGTAGTGATAAAACCCACACTTATGTGATCTGCCAAGTCATTGTGGGTGACTCTGAGCTGTCTCACAAAATCATTGTTATGATAAACAGGAGTTCAGTGGAAACGTTTAGAGAAAAAAATCTCAGTCTTACCTTGTGGCTTGCTACAGAGTGCTTCTATGCTGATCGAAACTTTTCCGATAACATCATCACGGCTGGAAACGAGCCAGATAAAATATCGTGTGAGCATATTCACAGGGTTAAGGAACCCACTTATATCTACGTGGTCATATATTCAGAATTACAGTGAGTATAGTGATACTAACTGGCAATAAGGCATAGCATACAAATGATCCATTATTAGCACATTATAAAACAAACAATCTGCTAATATGGCAAAAAGGACATAGCAGCGTTTGTGTGTGACGCACATTGAGACCCTGACCTGAGATTGTCCTCATCCATCACATACAGAGACACGGTGTGAAAAGAAGGTGGGACATGGACATTGTATTCCTCTCCCCAGAAAGGAGACAGTGTCTTCCATATTGTTGCTGTCCTGAGTAGGAAACATAAAAAAAAAAACGCAATATTGCAGTTAAAACAGGTTAAAGAATAATCGAAAATATTTACCAGTTAGCACAATTGTATTGGCAATGTAAGCTAACTGGTCCAAAAATCTTTCACTTAAAGTTAGAAACGTTAACATTGCTGGATTTGCACTTTGTATTAAGTATTCCCAAAGTGAGACAAGCTACTGAGGAAGTTACAAGTTACTGATTACAAATGATACTGTATAACTAAAGATGTAATCATTGATATATTGCAGTAACTGAAGATGTTCTCTGAACTGATTTTGACTTATTAAGGGATATGACTGATCTAACTGGGCCATTTTCATTCAGATACATTTAATAAAACACCCAAAATTAAAGAGAAACATAAATTTAATTAATTTTACTTTTAGAAATGGTCAACTATAGTCCCCTAAAGGGTCCTTTGGTTAAGTTTGCCTCCTTGTAGAACCTGATGACTGTTGGTTGCCCTTTTAGAAATGGCTGCAAATGGAACACCTTTCAAGAAAAATTCTGTTTCAAATGTTTTAAAATGAATTTTACTTGGAGGAAGGTAAAAGTTTTGCTTGGAGGAAAGTTTTGCTTGGAGGAAAGGTTTATTTTGAAGTTTTTCTCGCAATTAAAATACACTTTACAGGCAGTATGTAAGTATTAGGTTGTATGAGTGTAAGGTATCATTACTCATTAGTTATCATTACCGTTTACAAAGTACACTATATGACCAAAGGTTTGTGGACACCTGACCATCAAATTCATATTTAAACTATATAATAAACTCTAGTCTTCTGAGAAGGCTTTCCATCAGATTTTAAAGTGTGGCTGTGGGGATTTGTTTATCCGACCATTATTGGTGTTATCAACATGCGGAGTGCATTCAGTATTGAGGTCATGGCACCACCATTGAGGTCAGGGTTCTGTATGTATGTAGGCCACTTCTTCCACACCGAACGTGGCAAAACATATCTTCTTTGTGGACAGGGGCACGGTCATGCTGGAACAGATTTGGGCCTGTTAGTTCTAGTCAGGAAAATTGTAAAGCTACAATCTACAAAGATATTCTTGACAAATGTTTGCCTTTAACTTTGTGGCAACAGTTTAGAAAAATAGAGGTGTGATGCTTAGACTTTAAGTAAATTACAATTTACAGATCATTATTCATTGATCTGAAAATGAAGAATAGAATACAATAGAATAGAATAGAATAGAATAGAAGCCTTTATTTTTGTCATATGTACTTTAGAACACAGTGAAATTCTTTCTTCGTATATCCCAACTTTGGAGGTTGGGGTCAGAGCGCAGGGTCAGCCATGATATATCGCCCTGGAGCAGTGAGGGTTAAGGGCCTTGCTCAAGGGCCCAACAGTCGCAGCTTGAACCTTGATCTTCCAATCAACAACCCAGAGCATTAACCAGTAAACAAATATCATAGTGTGTTTAGCTATAACCTTCCCAAACTGAGTTACGATTCATATTGTCACTTGTATTGTATGATTACGGTTCGAATTGTTGCACGTACTATAGTTACTTTTGTGTTGGTCACGTGTCCTCGTGTGTCCAACATGAACATCTTAATATGTTCCTTGTTTCATTTGAGTATAAATATATATATATATATATATACAGCCATGTCTTGTTGTTCTATTGCCTTTTAATATGGACTATAATATGACTTGGTTCTTTATATTTGTTCCTTGTTTGTGTTTAAGCTTCCCGTCCCTTTTACAATAGGTATTAGATTTAGGCACATTGCAATAGGTATTACATGAAACTATAATGTTATTTTCATATTTACCTTAATTTGATGATAAGTACTTGGTTTATCTTATATTAATATCCTAGATTAATTTTTTTTTTTAAATACTTCCTTGCCCATATCATTTACCTCAGTAAACACACAGGGCAATGGCTTTTGGACCGCAAAGAAAGCTTGGTGTGCAATAACTTGACCAGATATTGAACAAACCTTAGCGACACAGAGAAACCAATAACTGAAGTGATGATAAGATCTCAGTAAACACTCAGGGATTAGGAACACATGAAGAAAATGAAGCTAGTAAAGCATTAACCAGAGATTCTGGTGTTTTCCTTCAGTGCACTCTGGCTTGGAATGCCAGCGTAAACACAAAGCCTGGAAAAAACATGAGTTGTCTCCAGGTTTTAGTGGAATGCCGTGTGTTTTGTGATTCATACGCACATTTAATTCCTCATGACTAAGCGCTCTCATTACTCAGCAGTGTCTCAGTGTCACCACAGAATGTCATTTCACCATTTTTAATTACAGGATATGAAAGAATCCCATTTATAGGCTATAGCAATGAGAAACATAAGCAGCATTTGAGTCATTCACTGCTGATACTGATGCAATGACACCTCCCTAATGGACTTTTCAGCATGAAGCATGATTCATTTTGATTTGCCGAGACCTCACCCGGGGGTCTCGATATAACACAGAGGGTTGAGACGTCATCGATAAATAAAGCGATATTTCATCACAGCGCGCTGCACAACCAATTACAGCATCTGCTGTTTTCTGCACTGCTGCTCTCAGCAGTTTATTCTGTGCAAATAATAGTCAGGATTTCAATTACAAAGAAGACCGGAATGAAAATGAGCTTTGGTGCAGAGAACCTTTTAAACCTACAGTAATCATCTTAGGGGAGATGTCAAAACATGAGCCTGGGGAAAACATAAAATCAGACATACTGTACCTTATTATGGCCTCGTTGTCAATTCTCACAATGCAATATGGGTCACTGCTTCCGGTTCTACAAGAGGATTAATAACAATGAATAATGTATAAAGTATCGGTTAAAGATGTTAATAGCTTAATACAGATGTCATTTTAAATTGGGTTGAATTGAGTATTGGACATGATTTCAATCATACTACCTAAATGTTTTCCTAAAATAAACTAGATTTTCTATATTAAGCTAGTTAAGTTAATTGCTAAGTCTTAATGTTATCAGAATGGCAGGTGACACGATGCTTATTGGATATTTAAGGACTCTAGGAAACCACAAAACACAGCCTTTATTTGCAGACCTGTAATAAACATCTTAACACAAAAGCTGGGATTTCTTTTCTTTCCTGCTCCTATTGCTCTTTCATCCCATGTGCCACAGGTAGAAACGTGAATCCTTTGGTGTGTCAAAGCCTATGCCAAAGGCTACGCCTACGTAAAGGTGTCCCTAGTGAAGCCTTTGGAGAGCATCAGTTCAAAGCCTCCTCGAGTCAAGATATACACATAGACAGAGTTACAAATGGGTGGTGTGACAGACAGAGAGACAGACATTCAAACAGATAAGTTGATAGATGTGTATGACAGCTCTGTCAAAAAGATGCTTTAATGTCACACATCCCAAAAATGGGAGGTTCATTACTCTGAAACCACATCCTAACCCACATCCTATGCACCTCAGTCCTTTGTCCTTTGGTAATGTCAACAAAGTGCACCAGTCATTGAGTCATTAGTGAGATGAAAAAAACCAAGCACTGATGTCATCACAAACATGATGTGTTATTACTCTCTTAGATGTTGAGTATACAAATTAAACCTTTATCTTTATCTACACAGTTCAACTCGTTTTCTCAAAGTATAAAATAAATAATGAAAAAATATCATTTTTTTACCCAAAAAGGGGTAAAATTAAGGCTTGTTACTGGATGATGGGCCTCAAAGATTTTATATCTTTTATGTCTTTATTTCAAAATGAGATGTTTTGTGAAAGAGCTATATACATAACACATAGCATGTATAGATGTAAGGTGCTCGGGAAACTAAGGAACCTTTACGCTTTAACAACATTAAGTTCATCCTGATGGGAAGCATCATGGTCTGGTTTGGAAGCAGGATAGATGGGCTCTCCAGATGGTGGTGCGTGGTATCTTAACATGCCCGTGGAATTGAGCTCTGTAGCCTGCAGTTTATCCACAGTAACCGGGACCAAAGCCAGAAAGAAAGTGAAGGACCTCGGCCATTCAAACAACAGTCTTTTCTCTCAATCAGGGTCGCACTTAAGAATAAGGAGGAGCTACTTCTCACAGGCCATTCAGGTCCTCATCCAGGAAAACATACAGGACTTGAGCTTGGACTTGTCTGCACAACTCCCACTACCTGATTTTGCACAAACAAGTACACACATATGGACTTTATTCAAAATATTGTCATACAAAATATAGTCATAGTCAAAGATTTTCTCCTGCTAAATCACATCACCCCTGATGTTGTTGTTCGACGCCGGGTATCATTAGTCAAGTCAATCAAGACCTCTCATTCTGTCTGTGCGTTGTTGTTTTTTTCACTCTAGCAGTGGCACGCTTGCGAACCTAATCAGAGTAATTAGATACCTGGAGCAGTGGTCTTTTCATAACTAATGCGAAGTACACAGAGGGAGAGAGGTAAGACTGCCAGAGGTGCGTTCACTATTGATGTCAGTGTGTATGTACTGTATATGCGTGTGTATTAAAGGGCAATGTGCCAGTGAATAAGGTGATTCATCTCTGCCTATTGTTATCAGTGTAAGGGTGAAAAACTGTCTGCCAAATTCAGGTGTTATAGCAGACAGCTGTGTGGCTCGGCAGTTGAACCACACACGTTCATCTGCACAGTGCCTGCGAAAAGATGATAGCGAAGGTGTTGTACATACACACACACACACACATATTTTCGTCTTACAGTCCTTGTGAGGACCTTCCACTGAGGTCATTATTACTGCACTAAAAGAAAACCTTTATACTATTTACAGTTTTTAATACAAACTGCTGCTTTTGTAAAAAAAAAAAAAAAAAAAAAAAAAAATAATAAAATTAAAATAAAAGTTTTTCCCACATGGTCACATTTGACATATTCCTGCTTCACTTTCTCTCACTTACACAGTCTCTTTTGGAATGCATCTCTGGACAATCTTAAGGTAGACAAACTCCAGCCACTCGCCCTGTAACAAAGCCAACTGCTGAACTTTTTAAAAGCCATGTGAGACTATTTGATGCGTCTGCTTATAAAATACAGACTGATACTAAACGCCGGTAGACCTGGAAAGGAAACTGGATCAACTACATTTAGCTACAGTTCTGAAATTCTTTCTGAAAAACTGAAATTTTCAAATAGTCTCTTACATGTAAATTATTGCCAATGCATAATAAGCATATGACTCATAAAGAGACATGCTAGACTTTGATCGCTTTTAAGTCCTTTTCAATACAACTGCTCTTTTCTTTGAAATAATTCTGCAGATGGAATGGCATTTATTCTCAAATTCCCAAGTGCGGGGTGTGTGTGTGCGGCCTATCGTTGAAGCCACTCGGATGCAATCTGTCGCCGCTCCGCTTGGCAAAGTCACCACGGTGTCAGTGTAAACACTCCACACGACATCTGTCCCTCAGTGGCAGCATACACACACATACACACACACACACACAGAGTGGAACTTCACAAAGCCTACAAACAAGAAAACTGGGGCATTCTCAAAATCTTTCCAAATCTTCAGCATAGTGGGTCACTGGCCATCTGAAATGTTAAACTAATGCCACATTCGTGCAGCAGTAAAGTGGATCTCTGTTTAACGCAACATACAGTAGAAAGACACTGCCTAAGGCTGTGGGCGAAGATGGGTTTCATAACCAATATCCATGAGAGCAAGTCAACAAAAAAAGACCTGCCAGAGATAAATGGGCAGCACTATCCAGGAAGCGCGCTTGACTTTTTATCATCGTGTCACCTGGAGCAAATGTTTAGAGACTTATCTGACGTGTGCTTACACGCTAATACCAAACAGTTCCCATGAAAAGTGAACTTGCTGAGCACACTCCATTAAGAGGAATTAAGCTCCATCAATCGTGCTGTATTCAGCATGCTTTAAATAATGTGTGATGTCGTTTTAAAGCTAAAACATATTTTAGAACTAAATCTAGGTTATTTTATGAAACCTTTTTACCCATGAAGGTAATTTACATCTTTAACCAGGAGTTGTTTTTTTTTTTTTTTACATGTTACAAATAGATCCCACGTCTTTATTTTAAACATAAAGGGAATTTACAACTTAAAAAAAAAGAATTCGAAATACTTCTCGTTACAAGTTTATCGATACTCAGAAACATGTAATACAGACTGTTGTATAGTAAATATATTACATAAACACCAATCAACCTACAATGTTGTTTGTGATTAATGCTGTCACTTTATATCATCATTTCTATATAAAAATACATTTATATAGAAATAACTGCACAATTTATAGATGTATAGACATTTAAAATAAATAAATTTTAATAAATAATAATAATAATAATAATAATAATAATAATAATTTTCTAAAATGTTAAAAGCAAAAACATTATAAAACATCAACACTAGAATATCAAGCAATATAAAATTGTTATAATAATAAATTCTGTAATTATATATGACATATAAAAGGAATGGACAGCATGATTGTTCTACTGCATTATTTTCTGACCCTTATGATTTAAGTGAAATGGTTGATCTTGACATTTTAACCATCATCACAGCTTGTAGGAAACCCAGAGCCTATAAAACAGTGACATTTCCCTTACGTTTATAGCAGCATAATAAGACATCCTGTGAACATTGAACTTTTTTTTTTTTTTTCATCCAAATGCAAACACAAATCTCCACAGAAATGACCTTAAACTGTTACTCACATATCCTTAATTGGCAAATTTTTGCCTTCCACAATCCGGATAAAGAGAGTGCTCCTCTTGGCCATCTGTAACGGTGTACCAGCTCTGTGCTGCGATCCACTAACAGGTGATATTGTGATCATGGCAAATATCCACACAACTCATTTCAGTGAATCCACTGACACACGCACGCACACGTACACGCACATACACACACGCATCCGCGCGCGCTGGTCAAGTACTGACAGATTTACCCCAGGACGACACGCTCAGTGCGCGTGTGAAGTGAAGTGAAGTGAAAATCCGGGTTGCCAGAACGGGAATTAATACTTCACTATTAATCCTTTTTTTTTTTTTTTTTTATAAAACGTTCAGGTTACGTTTTTTAAATTATAAACACACCCAACAGCAGTGAATAATGAAGTCCAGTTTTTGAATTGATTTTTTTTTATTTAAAACAGCATTATTTGGCAACACTGAAAGAGGGCGTGGCAGCCTATGATATCTTCGTTCGCTCCACAGGAGTGACGCCTTTGTTTTGTCACGTTTTCTTTAAATAACAGCTGAATAATAATTGACTAAAATGTGAACAGTAACACCGTTTATGTATGTACGGATTGTGAAGCTTTGTGTAAGCTGATTTATTTAACGGTTATTGAAAGAGAACTGGCAGCAGTTTTAACGATCAAGTAGGTTTTTCCCCCACATGAAAGTCTTCATAACTTTCCTTTTGTCACTTTGGGGTTTTATTTCTTTACGTTCAGGTCCATAAAGATAAAATGACAAAATGATTGTTATATATATCATCTGTCTAAATAAGTGCAGCGTTAATTTGATGGCTTGTGCGCCCAAAATCTGTGGAATGGTGTTGGAATAAGTAAGTTAAAGTGAAACTAAAAACTGAGAGTGAAAACTTTAAAGACCGAGATTATATTGGTTGTTTAAAGGTGGGGTATCCGATTTTTGAAAGCCAATGTTGACATAAAATCACCAAAACAAACACGCCCCTAACCCAAATGGGTCCCACCCCTGTATTGATAGCTCCGCCCATACATACATACGCAACCCAGGCAACTAATGGAAAGAAATGTGTCTTTATCATAGCTGAAGTGAAGAACAATACGATAGCAGATAAACAAACAAGCAAAAATGACACACAAGCATAATCATGCAAAGGACAAAGGCATATATTAGTTCTGGGTAACAAAACAAAACCAACGTTACTCACCGATCGAGAAGGAAAAAAGCGCCTCTGCGTTGGTCACATGTTCACAGATTGGAGTTTCCCGAGTCAATAACTCCTGAGCTAAACACTGTTACTACACAAAACACGGTTGTAGCTGCGTCTCTACATTACTACGATAGAAAAGAGGTGTTATTTGTGTAGTAACAGCGTTTAGCTCAGGAGTTATTGACTCGGGAAACTCCAATCTGTGAATATGCGCCAACTTCCTGCTCCTTCAGTTCTCTACAGTGCTGGAAAGCTGATCCTATATTAACACGTCCTACTTCTTACCTTATCGTAAGCCTTTCTTCGCTTTCTTTCTTTGTTTTTATTTCAATGCTAAAACCGCTTTCTGCTAATGTCACACATGCGCACTGAACACTCTCTCCGCCGCATATTGACAAGACACGCCCCTTTCTGCTCATTGGCTACACGTTTGTTTTGTTTTTGTTTATTTTTCGGCCCGACTCAGTTTTCTGAAACATTTCTCAAAAATCGGAGACCCTACGTTTAATATCAGCTCTGATATATAGTGCTAGACAGCTAAAATAACAAATAACTGCAAAATTGAACAGATTTTCAATATCCATTTACAGACGTCGCTGTTTCGTTTCGTAACACAAATGAACATAAACACAACAACAAGTTCAACAACAACTTTAATAAACATGAGAAGCTGCATTTTTTTTTCCAACACTGAGATTGTTGTTTCTGAAGATTTTATAGTTGCGGAAAAATCAGCGAGTGCTGAAACTGACGACTCCTTCCAAAGCAAATATTAATCACTATTTCTTTACAGAAAACTTCACCATTTTTTTTTTTTACCTTTTTCAATCCTTTTTATTATCCTGTCTTTTTTATGGGAATCTGTATTTAATTCTCAGTGTTTATTTTCTATGCATCATTAGATAAATAGGTTTCAAAAATATGTTGTAGTAGCAGCAGTAGATTAAATAGAAGTCCCTGTGAATTAGCTGTTTCTATAGAAACGAAAACAAATTAAAACAAGAGCGTTAATTTAAATATTGCGTTTGGACTGCTGTCAAAACTGCTGTTTCTAGAAATGAATCAACACCTACTGACATGTTAGAAGTTCAGCAGCACTGTGCTTGCGCATACTGTTGATATACAGTACATATATTTTTAAACATATATGGCATACACATGAGAACAGTATAAAAGAGGAAGGAGGTTGGGATAAAAATAAGACCATTTTTGATTTGCATATTCATGAATACATGATTACATTCTTTGATACATAAGAGGTATGCAGATGTACCTATCATTCTATCGTTTTAAAATAGTATATTTCTTTTTTCACAGTGACAATTGTTATTACAACTGTATACCATGTTTACATGTTTTTACCTTCCATTATTATTAAATATTTGCATTCAGAGCACTACATGCTGTTTTAAATTGATCTCGGAAAATGTAGAATGATTTGCTGGTATCTTTTCAATCTTATTCTGCACCAAAAAGTCTAATGTAGTTTGGGTAGCCTTCTCTGTGTGTGTGTGTGTGTGTGTGTGTGTGTGTGTGTGTGTGTGCGTTGGTGAGACTACTGAAAAATTGTGAAACCAAGAAAAAAAATAATTAAACTGTCTAAAAGGAATTGAAACTTTTCCCTTGCAAACAAAAGTGCCTTTTGATATTAAAGTCTTATCACCACCAACCATATGTCTACACAGAAAGATAAAGCATCTGGTGCTCAGGGAAAAGAAATCTGAAGGACAAATGTCATGTTTGCTTTTAGATAGAAAATAAAATGACTGAAATCCTACAGTGAGGGAGAGAAGGTGTCAAAATGCACACATTGTGGGGACAGAAATATTTGCTCTAGGATTAATGTTGAGGTTTGGTAAAAAGGTCTGCTATGATTATAGTGTGAGTGAGGAATGACTCATTCCTCCCAGCAGCAGAGGGGTTTTCCGAGGATGCTAGAAAAAGAGAACCTTTCATACTCCAGAGAGATTTTCCCATCGGAATACCAAACAACAAATGACAAATAGGAGCACAGGCCTGCTTCTGAAATCTAGATTGCTTGAGGTGTTTTTTTAAATTGAAGCGTTATTTTCTTGAGTATGAGTAATCACGGAGTGGAGGGTATTGTGTCTGCATGTATGTGTGTGTGTGTGTGTGTGTGTGTGTGTGTGTGTGTGGGCTTGGGTGACTCACTGGCCTACAAATCTACCCATAGAAGAGTGACCTGGAGACGACAGCCCAGCTTATGTGAGCTTTCTGTTACTCAACCATCTATCCGCTGAGGTCATACATGGAACTTTAGAGTCTGACTTTAGTTGAGAAGTATTTCACTTTATTTAAAGAACCCAAGAATCCTCAATGTATGATGTATCTTGTTGAGATAAACTCTCAACTGAAACTGGTTTTCTTCTTTTAAGTGCATTTAAAGGTGATGTTTGTAATCTGGTCAAGTGTTCCTAAAAAAAAACAACAACAACAAAAAAAACAAATAAAAGCATCCATTCGCAAAATGTCCTTGCAATGGATTTGGGTGGCCTCTTCATTTCAGGTTTGTGTTTAGATTTTTTTCTGGCCCTGAAAAAAATCTTGGCTGAAAAGGAAGCCGTAGAGGTGAGGCGTGAATTCAGGTGCGAGAAGTCGCGAATGGTTAGGTGTGTTGGAGGAAAAGAATAACATTGCAATTTGTCATCCAGACAGCAGAGGGCTCTAAAAATTCAAACTGCCACTTTAAAGTCATAAAGTCAGTTGAAGCTCAATGTGTTTCATTGTTGTTACAACTTTATGTGGTTTGTAAGGGTCTGGAACAAGGTTTTGATTATATTTCTCTTCAAAAGACAAGAAGTATATTAATAAGTTTTCCAAAATTCTTGGTCCAAACTCCTGTGGTTATGCTCAAACATTTACAACTTACCATTATTACATATTACATATAACAGCTGGTAGTAGCTAGATATTTGCCTTTCACTTTACTGACTTTTTTATGAAACTGCTGTCCTGGAATTACTATTTAGTGGTCAATCTGTTCTCATCCATTTTATTTTCACAGAAAATGTGCCAAATCCTGTGGTTTCAAATCCAGGCAGCGTTAAAACAGTACATAGATATCAGTCAAATGTCTGATTTAAAAGAACTCATGATCTGCTCAGCAGTTCCTCTCATAATTTGCCATTAGAGGCTATAAAATGTGTAATTGAGCTTTATGGCAAACAGCTCCACCTGGTGAACATCACAATTCAGTAAACATTAATTATAGCACGTTCACACCTCTTTGGATTCGTAAACATTTTGTTTTTATTTCATATTGCCTTGAAAGTTAAAAGCGGTGCAGCATGAATTTGAGTTTTTTTGTCTTTTCTGTAATATTAATGATATTTCATTACTACATATATCTTATAGATTTGATATATTGGACTTATGCCATTTAAAATTGTACATTGGTACATTAGAGGTAAGTGTGTTTAAAATAACTGAAGCAGTGGCAATGACAGTATAGGAAGAACATCTATCTATCTATCTATCTATCTATCTATCTATCTATCTATCTATCTATCTATCTATCTATCTATCTATCTATCTATCTATCTATCTATCTATTTGTCTATCTGCCTATCTGTTCTTATCTAATCTACATTCCAGTCACCCCAAACACAACACACCCAAAGTTTTATAAACTAAATAGTGAAAAGTCTTAAAGGATTGTATTTCATTACCACACTTTAAGTGTTAAGTATGAATAAGCCATTAGATTGCAGTGAGGATCTTGAGGATCGGTGCCACTAGCCTTACCTCAGTAAATTCTATGCAAAATCTCAATTTGAAAATTAGAGGCATGTTGAAGTAAGTTTTGCTAATTTGCCAATATTAACTTCTGTCTATATTTAACTAAGTTAGCTTGTTTTTCTTTGCTAATGCCAGGTAATTGATTATATAGCTAGCATAAAGGGTTAGGCAGCAAGTTATTGTGAAGATAATGGTTAATATTAAAAATTTAAACAGCAAAAAAAAAAAAAAAAATGAACAAAAAGCATAATGTTAATTTAATCTCATCAGATAAAAATATGAATTTTCTTTTAATACATTTAAAGTTTTTCAATTTTTGAAAAATCTTAATATTAAAAAAATATCTTTTTTGTTTCTTTCATTTTTGCACATTTTTTGGCTGGATATGTTCCATTGTGTACAACTTTGAATTTATTTTAACTTAAGTATAATTTCTCATTACCACTGTATAACCCTTTATCTTATATTCTGCTATGTACTGTACACTGTTTCCACCAACATCTGCTTATTTATCCAATACCGATTCTATAATATACTATTTGGTAATATATGAAAAATTCTATATGAGAGTTTAAGAGTTAATTACAATTGTACAATGGCTAACAGACAATTAAACATATTAAAATTATTTGTTAACGCATTTAATAATTTTTGATCAAAGTTGCTCTATAGAATTTCTAGAAGTTATAATTCTAAACCTAAACCAAAATATATTTGTTTGAACCAAACCTAATTTGAGTTATTTTATCGTATTTGACTATTTAGCAATTTTTAAAAACATTTTTACATACTGATGTATGGAGCTTCATTACGAACATAAATACTGTGCTATTTAAATAAAGATTATTATTACTAATAACTGAAATATTATTAATATTTGCGGTAGAAGTAATAGTAGTATTAAAGAGAATTTTAACAATTATCCAACTAGTTTGACTCCTTTTTGATTTTTAGCCACATTTGCATTTGATTGAATTATTTCCTAAAGTGTCAGATTTACTGCTGTGAAAATTAGCAAAACTTTTTTTCACATTTTTTGCAGGGTAATGTTATCTGGATCGCTGGAGTGCACGTGAGTGATGACCGTGGTGGTTTTCTGGGGCAGGGTGGAGTTTGTGGTGTATCTCTTCTTATTCAGGTCTTGCTCATATGCAGGGTTGTCATAGGGGGAAGGATTCTTTAGGTGGTGCACGTCATAACTGGGAATACGGAGGGATCCGATCAGCGAAGGTTGACGCCTCACTTCATGTGTCTGTGTTTTCCCTCTGCGGCAGCAGCTGAAAGAAAAACCTTTCTGTCAGCTTTTTAAATCAGACTGACAGCATGGCTACAGTTTGGCTACAGTTTTTTTTTCTCTTTTGCACATAATTTGCATTTAACCCTTTGCTTAAGAACAAGATGAAACACATGAAGACTGATTTGACAGCAAACATTTGCAGAACCTGGCTGATCATTTATGGAAGGCCTTTTCAGACCTTTTCAGATTTGATTAACCTAATTAATGAATGAATTTTGCCATTATGCAAATGCAAACTAGACTCATTTACGTTCATCCACTGTATGTTAGACAAATTAGAGGTGTCTAGATACCTGGAATAAACATAGTCTAGCCTAAAACTTTTAGTGACTGCTATAATTGGATTAGAATAAAGGCTAAGAATAAAGGTTTGATTTTTTGGCATCCAAATCTTTAAACAAATGAAACAACAAATGGAACCAAATGCAACAATACCACGAATGGTTGTGACTAAAAACACATAGAATAGTATGATGAACTGAGGCTGGGGCTGATTTACTGACTGTAGATATACGGTATGTGGCAGTATATCAGTGCCAGTCACCACACATAGATTTTGTTCTTAATTTGCAGTAATATTTTTCAACCTGTTTTGTTAATACTAACTAATCTAAGAGTCATAGGTGTAATAAACGTGAATGAAGAAAGATATAATTTCTCTTAAATGAAACTGAGGGAGAAACAACAGGCGGATGGACTAAGCACACATCCAATCAGAGGAACCCCGGCAGTGAGGAAATTAAGAATGCAGCTCCATATCTGCCTTATTATGTCTTGAATATTTTCCCCCACAAAATATTCTTATTATGGCATCGATGAGACCTTGTGACATAACGTAGTGCTCAACACAAATACATTCATTATCAAGCTAATGAAAGACTTTGAATCAAATGATGAATGCTTTAAAATGAATTTTTCATTTTAATGGTTGACCTACCAGGCCAGAATTAAGGCAATAAGTAGAAGCAGCAAAAGCAAAGCCACAGCAACGGAAAGAATTGTTGTTATCACCACCATTGCAGCAGACCTTCCAGCATAACTATTACCAATACTGTCTGGACTTTGTACTGCAAAAACAAACAGAGAAAAGTTATGATAAAGGTTTTTTAAATTGATCTCTCCAAGGACTAGATGAGAGGACTCGTGATTTCTTACCGTTTTTCAGAGCAATGTTGGACGACCACTGTGTCTCTGCAAGAATTCCTTTGGTGTTACTGACCAGAATATACTTAAAGCTAGTGGAGGGGTGAGGGGGTGAAAACAGATTACATATGAAATTAATCACCTAACTTGAGTGACTATTAAGTCTCCAGAGTTAAATAATATTTGGAGAATATATATATATATATATATATATATATATATATATCTGTATTACCTCATATTCGCTCCTGTAGGCAATACGCCATTGCAATCAGAAGTCTGACAATTACCACCTGCTCCAACTAGAAAATTGGAAGGAGAAATGCCAGGGCAGGGTATTTTATCCAGACTATTGATCAGGGTCGTGGAGTAATCAGCTCCAATAGAAGTGTAGGCACTTGTATATGGAGCGAAGAAACCATTAGTTAGTTTGTTCTGATCGTACGTGCTTGTTGCTATGAAGAAGAAAAAAATGCAAACACAAAAAAATTGTAAAAAATAACTAATAAAAAATTAATATATATATATATGGGGATGTATTCGCATCAGTGGTTAAAAATAAATATGATGAAAGAATGTGATTGTACTGTTAGCTCACATTAAATATAAGCACATAAAATCTGAAGAATTTAGAGAAACTTTATTAGTATTAAGTTGTAAAAAAAAAATGGCCCTTTGCTGCTTTACTATACTTCTCACTCACTCATTTTCTACCGCTTATCCAAACTACCTCGGGTCACGGGGAGCCTGATCTCAGGCGTCATCGGGCATCAAGGCAGGATACCAACCCATCGCAGGGCACACACACACTCTCATTCACTCACGCAATCACACACTATGGACAATTTTCCAGAGATGCCAATCAACCTACCATGCATGTCTTTGGACCGGGGGAGGAAACCGGAGTACCCGGAGGAAACCCCCGAGGCACGGGAAGAACATGCAAACTCCACACACACAAGGCGGAGGCGGGAATCGAACCCTATATTACCCTATATATCGAATACTATACTTTTGAACAGTAAATGTGAATCCAGTGTTAGATTATAATTTTCATTTTATTTAATAGTTGAAAAAAAATTTAACAAAATGAAAAACTAACCTGAGGTAAGTGAAGACACAAGCCATACAAAGCATTGGGTTTTGTCAGGACACAGTGCGGCATTTTGAAAGTAACAATTTGGATTCTGAAGGCTCACAGTGTTAGTAGTGACTGGTACGGTCACATCCGGCGAAAGGTCTGGAATGGTATCGATCGAATCTGTTGAACAAAGTGAACATGGTTAAAAACAACATATTGTAGGCCTCAGATAAATATTATATATTGGTTACACTTTCCACCAAGGTTCCCTTTAGGATAAACACTACAACCTTTGCCAGTTCTTTTTTTTTTTTTTAAATTTATATAATTATGGGTTTTCAATTATGGGCTTTAAAGGTCTTTGGTGTTGATCCCTAAAAAGTCAGGAATCAATAGGTATATTTTGAGCAAATTTCCATGACCTGATGTTTCTCACCTTGTATATGGATCATTAAGTAAAAAATCTAATATAAATTAAACAATATCAACATTCTGGAAAGTTCTGGTTTAGTATATTCTTTTAATTAGGCATAAGAATAAACTTATTCCTAGAAACTGAGATATTTTTTATTTTAATTAGAAAGAAATTCTAATTTAAGAAATGCATTTTTATTTATTTATTTTTTTAAAGGTTTATCAAGTTTATAAAGGTTTCTAAAGAACACTGACATTTTTAAATTACAGTGATGCATAACTTGCATACAATTAGGATACAATTAATACGATTAATCTATTAGCAAACAAGCTTCTCAGGGATATATGATTATGTATGAGGGTGAGACTTAACACATTCCTAAAAGTTGTTAAAGCAGTGTTCAAGAAAGTGGGGGGAAAAAGTCAAATGTACGTAAATATATACAGACTACGTGTATATACAGATGAAATTTATCCAAGAATCTTTGTCAAAAATTGCATCATGTCTGAATTAGTACTTTGAACTGTGGTTTCGTGGTTTGATCAGTTCAAATAAATGTAATTAAAAAAATAATTTAGTAGTAGACGAGCATGATAAGCAGGATATTATTTAATATATCAGTATTAAAGGTTTGGGATGTTATTATCATTACGTTACGTTATAACTGTAGGTCTGAATTTTCTTGTCCTTGCCAACAAGGACTACAAGTCCTAGAATCTACAAGTTCGGTCTTGTCTTGAGTTTCTGTCAGTCATTGTTTGATTATAATGACTTCTTTCTCGCGTCTGAACACAGAGCAGCGAGCGTCTAAAAATCTAGACTTTTATTTAATACATATTTGAAGTATATACTTCTAACTTGTAGCAAAATTAAAGCAAAATTTCATTCCACAAACAAAACCACCCTTAATTAGCTGACGGGGATTGGCGACTACCGCTCCCAGTTTAGCGTGTAGGTGCCATGAGATTTTCTAACAATTAAAAGATGAAGATTACGGAAACAATATGGCAAAAATGTACGCCGCTATAGGCGGAGGAGTGATTCAAACAAATATTTATTACGGGAGTGTATGGTTTATCATGCGTCCAAAACGACTGAATTGTTCTTCAAACAGGATGAACCTGAAAAAAAGGTTTGTGCATGGTGAAGTGATGACTACACACCAAAATTAGATTTTCAGGACAGTATGTTGGACCAGATATGCTCCTTCTTAACCTCACCAGTATGTATGGTGTATTTTAATGTGTAATATAAAGAACAAGCCAACCTTAATAAAATGCCACCAGTGATTCTAGTTAATTCTACAAAGTTCTGATGCAAAATACATTCCCTGGATATTCCACACCCATAAAGTGTTCACTCGTGTGACTGGGAGAACATAAGCATATGGTTTACATAATTTTCTTCTTCATCATAAAATGACCTGGTGTTGCTCTTGTGGATAGGCGTGAGGTCATCCTCCCATCAGGATAGTAATGTCTTGTCATTGGAAATGACTAAATAAGCGTCTCCCTCTGTACAAGTGTGTGTTGGATGCACAGCTGATTTCCAAAAAAAAAAAAAAAAATTCTTTAAAGTTTCTCTCTCATAGATTTTTTTGGTCTCTTCACCATCAAACATATATGAGGTTTTTTCCCTAAAATGTTAGAAGTTGGAAACACACAATTGTATCACATCTCTTTATATGCCATAGCATTACAATTTCCTTTCACTGGAACTAAAAGGTCCCTATTGGACTCACAAAAGAGACGTTTTTAAAGTTTGGATTGAAAGAACTTGAGCTCTGACTCAAGTCCGCTCGACACCTTTGTAAAGAAATTGAACACCGACTGCACCTCAGACCTCGCCCTTCATCAGTGCCTCTCAACTCACTAATGCACTTAATTTCACTGAACGAAACCATTCCAAATCCTCGCAGCCACGAGCCAACATCTAGTGGAAAACCTCCCCAGTAGCGTGGAGTATATTATAATAGCAAAAGAGGAATAAACAAATGGGTGTGAAGGTCAGGTGTCCAAAATCATTTGGCGATAGATAGATGGATAGATAGATAGATAGATAGATAGACAGACAGACAGACAGACAGACAGACAGACAGACAGACAGACAGACAGATAGATAGATAGATAGATAGATAGATAGATAGATAGATAGATAGATAGATAGATAGATAGATAGATAGATAGATCTAATACTAATTTTAAATATATTTGTTGAGATGTTATAGAAGCTTTGCATTTGTAACAGATGGAGAACGTTATTTAGATAGAGAGACAGTATATAAAGCACTCATATGTATATCTTTCACAACCTATATATAGTATTACTGATTGATGATGTGCTGTCACAAAACTTTCGTATGTTGACTATGACCATATATTTAATCCCTTATATATCTATTGGTCTTCCAAAATCCTCAATAGCTCATCTGCAGATGGTCCAGAGAGCAGTGTTTTTAACACTCGGTACAAAAAACACAATCATATCACCCCAGTTTTGGCCTTTCTTCTCTCGCTCTCAATTCATTTTAGAATACATTTACATTTACATTTACAGCATTTGGCAGAATACAGTTTAACACTCATTTAATTGTTTTTAAATCACTAATGGGACAGGCACCTAAGACCTAACTCATTCTTACTCAGCAACTAGGTCCCTCATGTCTTCTAAACAAGCTCTCCTATAGCGTTTGCAGTAACTGCTCCTCGCCTATGGAATCATCTCCCTCCAGACATCAAAAAACATTTTAAATCTATGCTAAAAACATATTTTTATTTGTTGGCTTTCCCATCCTCTTAACCTGGCCTTACTGTTTATTGTTAACAAATAACCTCCTTCTACATCTTTTTTCTTATACTTATTGTTGCATAAGGTCATTTATAAGGTGTTGTAATTTTACTTGTGTTTTCAGCGTACCTACTTTACATGATAGTGTTGTAAGCTAATTTCCATGCAGAAAAATAGATGAATACATAAAAAATATTTAAAAACAATATAAAGGATATTTTTCAATAAAGTGAAAAATACTTACTGATTGCAAAGGTCTTACAGAGTATTACACACGCCAAAAACAAGGCTAAGCAGGCCTTCATTTTGTAGTCAAGCAGTAAGGACACAGTGTGCTTCTTGTCATGAAATGTTGTGTGGATCAAACCTGGCAGGTTTCACCACTTAAAAGCCTTTCTACTAAATATCATCCCTCCCATGGTAGAAGGAGGATATAACAGTTAAAGGGAGTGGAGTGTGTGTTTTTGCATTTCTAGTGGAAACTGGGAGGTGCAAATGACAATGTCCTGACAAACCAAAGGATGGTTCATTTTTGTTTTGTTTTTTTCTTTCTAAGTTTGACTTACAGTCTTACCATAAGGGCAAAAGCCCTGAAGCCTAAAGATATGCTTTCTAAATCATCAAACCACAAGTAGTTCCAACCGTGTGACCAAGAGACACCTGACACCAGAATGGAAAAGGCTGATTTAGAGAGTAAACTTGCAAACACAAACATTTGTAGTGTTAAAAAAAATAGAGTACGAGTTCCCTGTTGGGTTTTTTCCTCAGCAAAATGCACAAATAACGGCAGAGACAATATATCTTTACAAGGGGTAAAGGAACAGCACCACATCCTTCGTGACCAGTTGCACATCCAGAGCAGTAACGTTAGCCAGAAAAAGAAAGGGAATTTTGTACAATTTCTGCAGTTAGACTGAGCAAATGGAAATGCTACGTCTAGTGAGATTAACCAGTCGAATTAAAAGGGATGGGTGAAACCAGTTCGCCCAGGACCTGTATGAACAACATCGCAATTTTTGATGACTCAGCTTTGTTGTTTGAAAAAAAAAAAACAACAAAAAAACCTCTAGCTAGAGTCAGAGTCATGTAGTGAAACAGGATAGACCAACACGCAGTGAACATTTGTTACGGTTTTTGTAATATCTTGAAAATGTACAATTGAAAAAATTGAAAGTACAATTGAAAGTGAAAAAAACAAAAAAAATGTTGAACGGAATTTTTTTTAAAAATGTTTAAAAAAAAATAAAAAAATAACACAAAATATGGGCATGTCTTCTTACAGTTCAAGGCAGAACCTTGTGGAAGGTTTTCAAGGGACATGAATATTCATTTGTTTGAGATTAAATTCTCAAATCTGATCGGTTTCTATGGCAACAACGTGTTCACATTCACTCGTACGGTGGACAGAATCAATGATCGAATCAATGCAGAATAATGAACATTGTATTGATTGCTGTTTAACAAAAACAAGATTACGAAAGTCTGTCCGTCCATTTTTTATGTAGCGCTTATCTTACACATGATTGCAGGGAACCTGGAGTTTGTTTAATCGGGACACCCCGGATAGGGTGCCAACGAATCACAGGGCCCAATCATATAACCATTTACACACTAGAGAGAATTTAGAGATGCCAATCAAGCTACAAAACATGTCTTTGGACTAAAGGAGGAAAACAGAGATCCCTGAGGAAACCCACAAAACACAGGAAGAGGACGCAAACTCCACCAACAGAACCGCACTATACGGTGATAGTTTTTGTATAGAGATGTAACATACTGTATATGTAACATTTATAAAATGTGTCTACAGCGTCAACGCTTTTTCTTTGCAGCTTTTCAACATGACATGGTGCCTATTTTTTTTTTTTTTCCATTCTGAGAAAAAGAGGGTGGTGACAATCGTTTGTAGTGTTTGTAGACATTACGGCACAAGCAGTAACAAGAAATGAGTACATGCAACTATAAATGGATAAAAAGCACAATAATGAAGCACACCTTTAATAAGTGCCTCATTCCTTACATCGATTTTGGTCAACAGTTCTGGAAATCTGCTAGCCGGACACGCTGATAAACTTAATCACCTCCTTCTGAATGACCCCATTAGTAATATTTTTTTGAAGGTAAGATGTTGGCACACACAAATACGTACAAAACATCTAAAAATGTTCACAACCTCACAGATTTTGCTAAAGCCATAAGCATTTCCAATTTCGTGGTTCAAAAAAAAAACAAACAACAAAAAAAAAAAAAAACACAGGCAGGGATTAAAATATGTAAAACTCTTGATTCCTAAGCATCAGTCAGAGCAGCTATAGACTCGTTGTTTATGTCCTCTGGCTGTCGTAGTTAAAAAATCTAAATGCTTCCATGGTTACTAAAATATGAACCAGAGGCTTGGCTCGACTTCTGAAAAGTTTCAGAATGTTTTTGTTTTTATTGACATCGCAAGGTGCAAGTGTAGCTCTGGGAAAGAAACCTCATTAGAGAGCTGAAAATTGGGCCTTTCAGACATCAGTTTTCTCTCGGAAAGAAAACAAATCACGCTAACAAAAAAGGGAATAAGATCAACTGTTGGTTTTGTGATGTTTATTAAAAAATATAGTATGTACAGTTCAAGGGGAAAAAAAAAAAACATTCTAGAAATACAACAAAACAAGCACACAGTATGCAGCAGGTTCTCCAGAAAGGTCTGTGTGTTTTTGGGTGTTTGAAGTTTTCTCTTCTGGGATTCAGGACCATGGTGCTTTCCTGAGAAGCTTCTTCAGGAGTCACCTCTTGCCCATGACAAAGCTGGGCTCCTCAGCATCGTCGTCACGGTCATTCTTTTCCTCTTCATCCTCGTCCTCTTTCTCGCTCTCCGAGGATTCCTCCTCCTCCTCTTTATCAGGCTCTGAGGAGACATATTGGTCAGGTTATGATCAGTCTGTGGAGGTTTAAAAGTATAAAATATGAGATCGTGTAAAAATAGCTGGTCATACCTGCTTGGTTCTTGCTCTCCTGTTTGGCTTTCTTGGCCATCATCTTTTTCTGTTTGATCTTCTCCCTAAACAAGAAAAGCAGGAAAGCATCTTTAAAAAAAAAAACATTACTTTTTGATATTCGCTAATCCATTATTACTACCAGTTTTTAAAAAATAAATCCTGTATTGTGCTTTTAAACTATTCATATATCGGCTCACTTTCCCTTTTTTCTGCTTTTTGTACGTTATAGTCCCTTTTTTTTGTATATTTTTATCCATTAACCATCAGAACCTGGCAGAGCAAACTAGGATTTCGGCGTTAAAAAAAATTATAAAATAAATAAATAAATGACATAATAATAAAAACAATAACAATAATAATAATCATCAACAACAGTCATTGAATTGTTATTAATAATAATAATAATAATAATAATAATAATAATCTCATTAACACTAATAGTTTTTTTTTCACCCCTTAAGTTAAAACGATAAACAACGCACCTCTTCTTCCTGCGTTTGGCTGTCCTCTCCTCAGCAGCATGCTGGTTCTCCTTCACTTTCTCCAGATATTCTTCATCCATCTTTTGCTGAGGTGAAAGAATAATATATCTGTTACATTCCCAGGCAGTAAACACTCCCAAAACAAAGGTTTTGTGTGATCCCAGAGGTAACGACGTCTTTACTAGAAATGTTATAAGAATGGGTGATGTTTCACGTGTGCAGTTCTCCTCACGAAGCCGATACCTTCTCAGACATCCGGTCCAGAAAGTCTTGTCTCTGATACTCTCGCCGCCTCAAGTGTCTGTAGACGTGGAATTCACCGCTGCCCGCTCCGGCACTGGAGCCTGTAGTGTTAACGGATAACGTCACGATTATCGATCGGCCTTGAAACCGATAACGTGCCGATAGAACCCTGAAGTAGTTTTCTTTAAGTACGTACTTTAATTTTTTTTTAAATAGAATTGTGTACAAATCTTATGAGAAACATATTTACTGCAGGGCTCTCAAGTGTCACGCATTGAGCGTGACAGTCACTCATGTCGGTCTTTTCTCACGCTCTCCCGCCACACACCGTATTTCTCACGCAGAAAAACATTTTGACTATTTATCATGTATTTAATAAGCCGCAGCGCCCAAAATGTATCAGTCCGCACCGCTGTCTCTATGGTCCCGGGCAGGAATCAAGCGCGTCTCCCCTGGAGCTCTTAGTCGAGCCTGACACTTATCAGCCAATCAAAAAAAAGAGGCTACACAATATCCAATCAGAAAATAGCACAATTGTATCTGGGTAAGATTTAACGCAACAACCAATGGAAAAAAGAGCAAATCCTGGATTTGTTCATCCTCGTTCACCCACAGAGAAAACCACTGGAGCTGCGAGCATCACTTTGAGCACAGAGTAAGTCATTTAAAATATGTCACTCTTGCCTGTCTTCAAAACTTGAGAGCCCTGTTACTGTAATGTTACTATTATTTTCTTTATTATTCGATCGATATCGTGATACCGATATCTTCGGTTATATCGTTCAGGGATAAATCAGTCAGCCAATCACTGAACAGCGCGCGTGGACCTACCCATGACGTCACGCACGAACTCCGGGGCCGCGCGCGGAGTCCATTCTTTCGGTCTTTCCGGTATCGTAGCCGGTTTATCCTGTGAAACATCATCACACCTTGTTGTGTCAGTGCGTTTCTAATGTCGGTTGCCTCCCAAACCGCTAACTAACTTTGATGTTTATGTCCTGAGCTAATCAGCTAGCATGTGGCTAATCAGGTGAGGATTAAAACTCACCGGGTTGCGCATTAACTTCTCCAGTTTGAGCCGCTGCTCCTCTGCAGGCGTTTTAGCAATGATTAAAGGCTGTGAGTCCTTCTTTGGAGGTTTCCCCGGTTTAGAGTCTTTCTCAGACGCCGCCATGTTTACCGTTTGTCCGTCTTCTTCGGCTTACTAAAATAAATCCGAGAAACGAGATGAGCACAGTGTCACCTAGCGGACAAGTTGAGCGCTGCACTTCACATATCTACTCAAAAAAAAAAAAACACCTCACGTCTAAATCCACAAATATATATATATTTATGGATATATCTCCAGTTCCCTTATAAATACCCGTCCTTTCTGGCTGTGAATGAATAATTTCTTATACTTTATTATTAAGCTTCATTTCCCACTGTTTCTGTTGTGGAGTTATGGCAAAGTGAACCTCAAGTGACCAAAGTTGGTGATAACACTATTAATGTTAATAGTGTTAATGTGGTTTACAAACAAAAGAACAAACAAAAAAGTTTTTTTTTTTGTTTTGTTTTTTAAGGTGTATCAAAAAAATTTATTCTGCATTTCACTTTTCATGAATACGTTCAGTCATGTTCGCATAAGTTGACTAGCATAAGTTGACTAGCATAAGTTGACTAGCTCCACAATAAAATTATGGGATTATGGGATGTGATAGCCTGGTGTTTAAAGGTGTTGGACTACTGATCCGAAGGTCATGAGTTCAAATCCCAAATCCACCAAGATGCCACTGCTGGTCCCCAGAGCAAGGCCCTTAACCCTCAATTGCTCAGTTGTATAAATTGAAATAAAATTGTAAGTCACTCTGGAAAAGGGTGTTTGCTAAATGCCAGAAATGAAAATTAGCTAGCTAGTTTTAGCAAAGTGCTGTAAGAAATAAAACACTTCAACTTGTGCTGCTATAATAGGGGAAAAAACCTTCAGCTTGTGTCGGGTCACGTCACACAACGTTCGTTTTTTTTTTTTAGCTATGCTCTTCTTCATGTCTACAAATGTTATTCAATTAACACCATATTTATCAGAAGATAAAATAGACCTGCACATAATATATTTGTGTTAGACTAGAGTACTTATTGCTGCTTGGCCCAGGTGTGTATGATCGTTGTTATTTTTGCTTCAGGTGTATGAACTATATAAGATATAAGCTGTCCACTAGATGAAGAGCAGCGTAACATAGATGATATCTATGCACTTCTGTACGTGGCTCTGGATAAAGGTGTCTGCCAAATGCTGTAAATGTAAATGTAAATATCGTCACACAATTGACGCTAAACGTAGTCAAACATTGCTTGTAGTTGCTACTATGTGAGCTCCCTGATCGATTGTCTTCCCTTAGGTGGAGTCAGTATCTCTCTGACTATACTCTATACACGTTTTCTCGAGGACTCTGCATTCATCACCTGGGAAACACACACATACACTCACACACACACACACACACACACACACACACCTCACCCACACTTTCCCATATGATTGCTTATTATGCTTACATTCCACTCGCATGCTGTAAGCATTTCATTGTGTATGCAGCAAACAGACACTGTTGCCCCAGGTGACATTAGATTTTTTTTTTTTCCTTTTTGTTTTCTTTCTGTCTTTTTTCTTCTTCTGTGCACCGCCTAGGAAAAGGAATGCTACGCCTAAGTGAAAAGCATTGAAATGCCTGTCACACAGAGTCAACTATTAACGTGAGAAAGGAGCACCGTCGCTTCGTCACACACACATACACCACCGTGAAACATAATGCTGTTTAAGGGAGCTGTGGTCCCTCAGCCCCTGAATTAATGAAACAGACCTGTGCTGCAGAGATCTCTCTCTCTCTCTCACACACACACACACACACACACACACACACACACACACACACACACACACACACCTCCTGCATGTGCAAATCCCATCACAGCAAAACAATCCATAATCCTGTTAATGTTTAATGGCCTGCTGACCCTAAAGTTCAAGTTAATGGGATGAGTCTTGGGCAGTGGGGGTGAATATATATGAGGATATATAACACCATCACTCTTGACTCTTTGTGCATCACTGCAGTTTCTACTGCAGTCCACTCGATACTACAGAACCTAAGAAAGATTAGCTTGTAGCTCATGTACTCTGATCCACTTTATATGGATTTAAACCATAAGTCCATATCTTCATGTCTCAATCTTTGACAAAGGTGTATCAAGTTTCAAGGCTGTTTTTACAGTAGGATGTAAAGCTGTAACTTTTCTGAGATGGGAAAGTATTCATGCAGAGGAGGACGTTTGAGTGCAGTCTGTTTCCATGACTCTGCCGAAGCTTTTCTTGTGCTTGTATACATATATACGTATATATATTTATATTTAAACACCATGCCTTGGTGATGAAAATGAAAGTGCTGTTTTTACAGCTGTATATATATGTAAACATCACCGTGGTTTCTGGATTTCTGTTTTTTGTGACCTTGCATGCCTCTACATGTTCTTCATCCAGGCACCGCATGTGTGTAGATTCACACGAGTGCACATGCGTGCACGTTAAGAGTCAAATCCTGTCCGAGCAAGTTGTGTGCGTGTTGATTAACAGCCGTTTAGGTCCTAATATTTCTTGCCAGCCAACCACACATTGAGTGTGACTCAAACGTCTTTGGGTTCTTCAGTTTGCTCGAAGCCCTTCATGCGGTCAACATTCCCATCCTGTCCGCACGATTCCATCTTGTGACACAAACAATGAGGTAATGCACGGCGAGCGGTGCCTCGTTACATAATAAGATGCTCACATAGCCAGGAAACAGATTAGCACAGAGACCTATTGAGATGAGTGATATGATGTGATACATAAACTTGATGTCCAGAGCCTGGCTGTGATGGAGCTGCGGCAGAAAGAGCCCTCCAAAGGCTCTTGTATAATCCCAGGGGTTATATCAGACCCCAGCTTGTCTCACACACACAATAATGTCACCTCAAGTTCTCTCCTCCATCCAATCTTTCGTCATTCCCTTGACAGCAGGGAAAGGCTCAAAGCCTAATTCTTCTAAACAGCAAATGAAAAAAAAAAACTTTAAGATATAGATGTAATGAACTTCTCTCAGCCTCAAACCCTGCCCTGAGAAATGCAGTTTTGATTTCATCACACAAAGTATTTTAAAAGTAAGACATTGTTACAAAACAGTTTTGCTGAAATCTGGCTGTAGATTAGATCTCTAATGAGCAAGCCAGAGGCGACAGAGGCAAGGAAAAACTCCCAAGATGACACAAGGAAAAAATCTTGAGAGGAAACTTTTGACACTGGGAAACTTTGACTGTTTTGTTTCTGACTGCTCCTGTACCAGAGTTTTCAGTCAAGGACAATTTTACTTCCTAACAGTTTTATTGGACCACTGTTTACTGAGTGTCCATGGACTTATCCCTTCCCTCCTAGTACAACATCCTTAAATCCATTTGCATGACTTGGACTAACTGAACTAATCGGACTCTCAGGTGACGTGTCATACATTTCTATTTTTCAATCATTAACCGTTTTCTTGCCCTTGACTCTGTCCCTATCCTGTCATTGGTCTGTTACCTGTTTGTTGTTAGGCCTTAATTAGTTCCTCTATTTTTAATCTGTTGTTGTTTTCTTTTGCTGCAAATTTATAAAAAAAAAAAATTTATAATAGCCTGAGCACTATTTTGTTATGTTTGCCATGTTTTTCAGTTTTCCACATTGTTGATCACAGATATTTCTTATTTGGTGCTGCCTGCTTGATCCTTTTTTCAAAATAAAATATAATAAAATAAAATAAAATTAATAGTTTGTGTACTTGCATCTCAAGTATCGCAATTTACACAGGCTTGTTTGTTTATTGTTGATTAATTGGATGCACATCCTGTATCACAGCATGACATATATGCAAAGAAACAAACTGAATAAAAAGTATAATAATGTTGGTCATTTTGCTATTTTATTTCTCAAGTTTTTTCTTTATTTTATATTTTCTGTCAGAAATCGGTTCAACCATCGGCTATTATGAGCTGGTTAATCGAAACACCTAGCGTGAACTTCCGCTTCCTGCCAGTAGAGCTTGTGTTGACTGGAGTTCTATTCAATCAGCTCATGTGCATTAGCTCAGTGTGAAGTCTTGAAGTCCAAAATCTGTGGATTTGGTTATATTGCACTTGATGATTCAGTTCCTTTTAATTGTTGTGTCAATATGTCTTTCAATTAATGGAAATTGGAGCAGAACCAAAAGTACAAGCTGCATCATTTCTTGTTTGGGACAGATCTTGAGCGTGCAGAGAAAAGAAATGCTCCGAAAGGCCACAAACGAGGTCGAGACTTCTAACCGAACATCAAACCCATATGTGTATGACTCTATGGCCTTGACTTGACGTGAAAAAGAGGGAAGCGATCTGTTTTAATAGAGTCCATCCATCTTTGAACGTTTGTAAATGCGGTGGGTTTTCCAACATGACTGGGGGTGAGGGATTAGAACAGGAATATTAAACCCAGACTCAGAGGAACCCGAGGGCAAGTCGATCAATCAGCGGACTCTATTAGCATCAGCTGCTTATGCCATGGAGTAAATGAATATTAATTATTGACATGGTAGTAATTATTACAGAGCACTCATGAGGAAACCTGTGCGTGGTTCCTTGTTTAATAAATGCCTCTGTAAAGATGGTTTAAAGGAACGTGCCAGCAATTCGTTAGCATTTATTCCACAAGGAACTCTTAAATAAAATTAGATTAGGTGTATATTTAAATTCTTGCAGAAGATGGCAAAAATAGAGGTCATTACCAAATCTGTTCTAATTTATTAATTATACTTTATTACGATACTTTATTAACTATATTAATTAATGCCATTGATCCTCAGTGAGTGTTTTATTCTAGTTAATTACAATAAAGAGTGAATGATCAAAGAACATCACGTTGTATTTACTATCTGTTTATACCCTTTAATGTTGTGGAACAAAACAAGTTAGAACAGCTGTTAACCTTTGTTCCTTCACCAGTCTTCTCTTTTCCTCTGCTCCTGACTCTCTTTTCCTCTGCTCCTGACAAAAGTGCTGACACTCCTTACATAAAGGTTACAGTACATGAAGGTCTTACAGAAAACTTCAACATATTAAAAATTATAGATATAGTTTCTGCTAAATGATTTGAACCTTTTTATTATTGCATTCAGATTATGTGAAAGTGAAAGTGACGTGACATACGGCTAAGTACGGTGACCCATACTCAGAATTCGTTCTCTGCATTTAACCCATCCAAAGTGCACACACACAGCAGTGAACACACACACGGAGCAGTGGGCAGCCATTTATGCTGCGGCGCCCGGGGAGCAGTTGGGGGGGTTTCGGTGCCTTGCTCAAGGGCACCTCAGTTGCGACCGGCCCGAGACTCAAACCCACAACCTTAGGGTTAGGAGTCAGACTCTCTAACCATTAGGCCACGACTTCCCCAAAACGTCCATGTAGATCGGCTGTTGCTACAGAAACGGAACATTTTAAAACAAGGATATATATATATATATATATATATATATATATATATATATATATATACTGTATAGGTATAAACCTGTGGTTTGTATTACAGTCTATAGAGCTATAGTTATAGAAAATTAACCAATCAGAGTAGAGAACTCAACTCCACTTTATTATAATAACATATATAATAATTAAATTAAGTCATATTTTGTCAGAAAATTGTCTAATTCTTTTGGGAAAATTCTGATTTAATGCTTCTTCAGAAAAAAAATATTTTTTTAAATTACTGATAAAGTACTGATATTAAATATATTTCTTTATGTTAAATACTCTAAATATAATAGATCGATGTCATGGGTTCATATAAAAAATAAAAAAACACACTGCAAATCGAAGAAGATTCAGTCTTATTATTATAAGATTTTTAGTTCTTCAGATACAATGTCTTTTTGAGTAACGGATCCATGTGAACGATTGAGATCAGTTACAGGGTACCGCTGGCCAGAGCTGGCTCACATTACCAACATCGTGGACTCGTTTGCATGCAGAACTACTTGAAGAAGATAAACAGCTCCTGCCATCCAAAGCCATTGGACCTCAAAAAAAAAAACCTGCTGTGTTCTTCCTGTACTAGATTGGCCTTCGTCTGGGGGTTCAGCTGGCCAGTTCACAAACAGCCTGGAGCATGAGGTGGGGGAGGATGGGGTCATATCTCCTCATCTTCCTTCTGAGAGCATCACGTCAAGCAGAAAATGAACTGCAATAAAGGTTCTGCCTTATAGAAAGATCAGCTCCGACGTATAGAGGAAATGCTTAAAATTGAGCTCCAGAAAGAATCCGTTTTCCTGTTGGTATAATAAAATGAACAGGGAAGATCTTAAGCGTAGGTGCTGATGAACATGATTATTCATTGAGCAGCTTCTTGGTACAGATATTACAAATTATCACAAAGTAAAGTGAGAAGTCTTTTTTCTTATCGGAACTTTCAATTAATGCAACATTTTGTAATCCAATATTAGGCATAATTTCTTAAAAAAAAAATACTTCAGCTTCAATTACAGAAGAACGATGATAACCATTGTCTTTGGTATGCTGACAAATCCCATCATGCATTCATAATCCTGGAATTTGTCCCAGTTTACAGCAGCCTAAACAATATCAATTGAACTGGAAATGATTATGGTGTAACTCCCATGGTGTTTTCTAAAACACAAGCACGTAGGCTTATGTGTGGCATACGAATCGATATTCCCTCAAAAATCCCTGATGTATAGCAGCTCTCACCTCATTTACATTCACCATTCACTTTCACACGACCGAAGCTTTGCTGCGTCAAGCCAGGGCTATTGAAATGCAACACAAGACAGCAGGGGGTGGTTCTCCTCAAGACACACGCTGTTTGACATTCTTCAAAGGTTTTCTCTCGACGAGCCGACACCTCTGTTCTTTTTTTTTTTTTACACGACATTCTTATGCAAAACCGTAAAAAATGTGGCATCGTTTCAGCTCCTCTTTCCACACAGCATCGGTTATCCACGGTGTTGTTAGATAACATACAAAATGAAGGAGCAGCAACAAGCCTGGATTTTCACCAGGCACAGATATGCACTGTTGGTTTTTGGGAATTCTGCTGTTATCGTGTTTATTTTACAACCAGCTACACTCGGGTCTGATCCTGGAGGCATTATTGTAACAAGACATTGACATGGATTTTTACAACCGTTTCTGTCATAGAAATCAGATGACACTTGGACACTCTCTCTCTCTCTCTCTATGGCAAAGTGGTAAATCAAACATTGATTTACATGGTGATAATTCATGTTAGAACATGAGACACTGCTGAGAACCTGAACCAATCCAAGGCTTAACTAATATACATATAGGGTCGCGTTTATGGCAGACGTAAACCCCGCCTGACCCTATGGGTTGATTCTATCCAAGACAAGTAATGTCTAGGAAATTCTCTAGACAGGGTGGGGTCTAAATTGGTCTGTAGTAGAAACGTAGGGAATAAAACATGACTGAGCATGTGTGGAAGTGGAGTGGAGTGGAATTTGTTCCTATAACAACAAATCCTGTATTATAGGTCGTTTATTCCTCTTACACCTGTGGTGGAAATTTCTAATCTAAAGATGTTCATAAGCCTTTTTCCTTCTATGCTTGTACCCTGTATGCGTCATGACCAGAGACTGACATTGTCATCAGTTGTTTTGTTAAGATTATGACATGGGCAGTAGGGACTGGAGACGAGTTGTCCATAAACAACATCCAGTAAATCTTCTAGTAGGCCTTCTAGAAGATCTTGGCCTGGTCAGATTAGCTTAGGAGATGAGCATGCGGTAATTTTGAGCCAATGATTGATGATGTTTTGCTTTTACATATCTTCTTTTCATGAGTTCTGTCTATAAAATCTTGATGTAATCAATGATCGTGGCCCTTCATCTCTCATGCTACATGTGGAGTGTTGGGTCCTGCTGCGCAGCTGAGCACAATAAGTCCAGCATTGTGGATGACCCCACACACCCCTCACACACACTCTTCACCCTCCTGCCGTCAGGAAAGAGGTACCGAAGCATTCAGGCCCTCACGACCAGACTGTGTAACAGTTTCTTCCCACAAGCCATCAGACTTCTCAATAACTGAACTGTACTGTATTGAGCACAACATACACACACATCATCTGTATGGACTGCACAGACCCACACCAAACACACACACTGACACATCAACCTGTTTACATGCTGCTTACATCCATCAAAATGTTACATGCTGTTTTGCACACTTTTTCTGCTGTTTTTGCACAAACTGTCCAACATTTCAGCCGTTTTTGCACATATTGTACAATATCTCAGCCATTTCGCACATACTATACAATATTTCAGTCATTTGCTGTTTTTTGCACAATTCTATATATTAGAATGTTTAGGACCTGTTTTATTCTGTTTATTCTGATGTTACTGCACGAAATATTGTTTGAACATTCAGTATTCACATACAGTATATACGCTGGTCGGTCGGCGCTGTTTCTGTTACTGTTTACTGTTTATTGTCTTTTGTGTATTGCATTTTTTGTACTTTTTGTATTGTCTTGTAACTTTGTGTCTGCACTGCCTTTTGTCCTGCACTGTCTTGTTTGTCTTGTCCTGCACTGTTTGCACCAGGTTGCACAGTTGCACTTTATGTAGCTAAGACTACTTACAAGTCTTTAGCCCTGTCTTTGTTTTATGTAGCACCATGATCCTGGAGAAACGTCGTCTCATTTCACTGTGTACTGCAACAGCTATATATGGTTGAAATGACAATAAAAGCTTCTTGACTTGACTTGAATAAATTGTGTAACCTTTTTATTCTTGCCCGTGTCTACCAGTATTATACTTTATTCTTTAAATCTCTCAAACCTCAGAACTTCCACTTCGAACTTCGTTTGTTAATAAACTGTGATGTGGAATAATATATATAAAGTTATGCTCAGGTTAGTCTTAGTATATGTTTATGGCCAAGTGTCTGTAGTTTAAGCATCAGACTGTCTTTTCTGTAGAATTTTGTACGTATCCTCAGTGGTAACACTACCTACTAGCTAGACTCTGGCCGTTTTCTCAGCTACACCTACACCTACATTATAGAAGCACTCTATACGTATACAGTTACTCACTGAAGGCCATCTGTTTCTCTCACTGACTTTCAGTAACCACTTTATCTCTTGTCAGGATAAATCCAGAGAACACAGGGTGTGAGACAGGAATCCACCCTGGATGAACACCAGTCCATCACAAGCCCATCTGCTTCTGTTCATCCACACTACTCCATTCATCAACGGAACACCACTGACCAGATGTTGTTTAGGTTAAGCATTTATAATCTTAACCCAAATAATTTCCCACCAACATCAAAGACCGTCATCTTCCCGTTGAACATGGCATTTGAATTATGTTTTCTTCAATCTTTTGTGCACATCTGGCATCAACACAGACAAAAGAAGTTTGTTTCCTTGAGCTTGAGTTTGTATCACCAGAATGACAATTTTCTTAAGCCCAGTGCTGAGCATTTTAAACATATAAATAAAACATTAATTATATCTCTAGATACTGCTGGCTGTTGCTGTAGCGGCAATGAAATAAGGAACTCATTGGCAAGGACAAATCTTTTAATGCGTTAAAGGTTATACTTGAGCTTTGGAATATCAACTGGTGCAATATCAACTCAAGAAATTCTCCTAAAATTTATATTTTGCAATATCCACAGCTTTTAGCCAAAGATTTTAGCCTATCTATAATTACATTTAACGTGATTGAAAATACATAAATCAAGGTAGTCGAGAGTAGCAGCTGTATCCAATCATCCCATCGATTTTTTATAAAGTGAATAAAAAGAAGCTTGTCCTTTAAGAGTTTCCCACAAATTGTCTACATTAATTGTCTACTACAAAAATACGCTTGATTGTTAAAAATACATTTTTAATACAGAAATGTTCACTACATCAGTGACTAAAGGTTTGTATTTTGTCATGTACTGGCTCATTATTAACCTGTTTATTATTAGGCGTAGTTTGTTCATTCATTCATTCATTCATTTTCTACCGCTTATCCGAACTACCTCGGGTCACGGGCGTCATCTCAGGCGTCATCGGTCATCAAGGCAGGATACACCCTGGACGGAGTGCCGACCCATCGCAGGGCACACACACACACTCTCATTCACTCACGCACTCACACACTATGGACAATTTTCCAGAGATGCCAATCAACCTACCATGCATGATTTTGGACCGGGGAAGGAAACCGGAGTACACGGAGGAAACCCCCGAGGCACGGGGAGAACATGCAAACTCCACACACACAAGGAGGAGTTGTGAGGTGTGGAGGTGTGAAGCGAACGTGCTAACCACTAAGCCACCGTGCCCCCGCGTAGTTTGTTATACTTTTATAATAAGCTTCTGGACAATCAGAATGGAGAATTTCACAGCACTGAAGTACAAGGCAAAATATCTCTCTTGTATCTCTTGTCTTGACTTCTTGATAGTAAAGCTAAATAGAAAAGTTTAACAATAAAAGCTAAACAGAGATGCTACAGTACACTGTAAATGTTGTAAAAACATGTGACTCAAATTATACACACTATATTGCCAAAACAAGGACAATTTGGTGTCTATCATCTACTTATCGATACTTTCCACATGGCTATGAAATATTCCAGGCCTGGAATTAAAACCAGTCAGATTAGTCACAACAAAGAAGCAGCATTTCAAGATGACGCAAGGCGCTCCATTTTTAAACAGGATTTCCATAAATAAATTGATTCTGCCTTCTTTGACATGACTTCCAGTCTGAATAATGCGGGAACACACATTCATTTTTGTGGCTTGCCCCAATTTATTTGGAAAGCTGTAATCAATTTTGGTTAATGAATCTGTCCCTATCTCATGAAACAGACCCAAACTTGAGACAGCATAACAAACATATCCTGCGACATACGTCATGTGCAAAGCTTGGGACCAACACTCTCAATGCATATGCATGACACTGAATGAATAAATAATAAAAACGTTAGGACTGAATTTACTTGGGAAAAATATCATCGTTTAAGAATACATCTATTACTAAACTGAACCATTCCTTAGTGTGTCTCTTTTACACGGTAATGTACCTTTAAAACACAATTGTACATCAAGGGCCAGTCTTGTACCATTAGTTAGCTTTAAGAGCAATGCTATAAAGTTTACATTCACATTCCCTGTTAAAAGATAGACAGTAAAGGACACACTAAAAACTAAAAGATGTACACGTAAGACTTCCACTCCTATAGCAAGAAAAGCTACAATTCAGTACCTTTTTTAAAATGCAATTCACTTGTGAGAAAAAGGACATACATAGGACAAAAATGAGCTTTGGATGCACTGAAATAGTGGTTTGTAATAAACATTATAATACGACTTTATTGATCATCATCATCACCATAACAAGGCAATATCATTAGCCTGGCATTTCTCAGAACATCATTGGCATCAAACAAGTCCTTCCAGTCAGAAATTAGGGTCTTAACGACTCTCACTCCCTCACAAAAGCAGCAGCCATATCCCGACAAAAGGGACAGGAAGAAAACAAAAACAACACAAACAGGCAACACTGACAGAAACGCCCTGGAGTTGTGTAATCCACCGGCTTGTTCACAACATAGACAAGACATTTTATGGCTTTCCAATCATCTCCGTTTCAGGCGGATAAAAGCGACCTTTGCGCTGACCGATGAAATTTTTTTTACATTAACCCAAAGGTCTCAGAGCAGATCAAGTCAGACATTACTGATGCACAGTGTTTGGACGTTATCGATATGGAGGTTCATGCTGATGTGGACTGGGCCTATAGAGCTGCTGTAACCGCAACGGTCTGACTGGCCAGCCGGGTAACTGTCCTATCACTCTAAGGCCCACGGGTTGCCCAGGGCACGAATGAGGGGCACTATGCCCTAAAGCCTGCCTCTGTCCTGGGCATGAGTCCAGAGGAGACAAACTAGCGGCTGGAGATGAGGACGTAGACAGGGGCACCAGGATGGCTGGCGTCAGGCCATAACGCACCTGGAAGACACGTGCCGACCCATGGGAGGTAATACCATTTGGCCGGAGCTCCTTTGACCCCTGATCCTTTTTCTTCTGCTCTTCCTCCTCCTCCTTCTCAGAGCGCTGGGTCGGCTTCCTCTCAGGTCTTTTCAATTCCTGTATCTTCTCAACCTGTGCACGGCGGATGTGATATGTCTTCCTGAAGCTCTGGAAGGAGTCCAGGAAGTCCTCCAGTGGAACTTGGCCCTCCATGAATCTTTTCAGAAGCTCCTATGGAGGTCAAACAACAGATATCAGAGAGCAGGAAGTCAAACAGGATTCAAAACATGCAGCATTCAGTGATTCATCTTGTTCCAGGCCAAATTCCATTAAGCACAATAATTAAAAAATACATTTTAAAAGGGGTAAAATTTACTGGCAACTCAAATATTTACAGGAAATACTTTTGTCACTCATGTACTTGTTTCCTGTTTGTCACACCTTAAGAGTACCTGAGCTGAACTCAATACACTATTAGGTCTGTAAACACAAGTCGGTCGAGTGATCACAGTATGTGATTAATTTAACATGATAGTAATGTGTCTACAGGAGACTCTGTTCTAGAGAGCAGGTGGTAGAGCCCTTATCCAGCCCAGTATGGGGTAATTAAATTATTGATGATAGCTGTGTCTTCTAGCTGCCTCACCCCGATTTCCACCCTGATAAACACAATACAGTCCGTATTGAGGCATTGCTCGTAGCAAGCCATAAATCAGTGGCTTTTGCCATCTGCTCAGATAAACAGCCTCATCCATTTGGAGCTTGAGTGACCGAAATCATCTGTTTCAGACCATATTCAGAATCCTAAAGTTACACAGATAATTGTGTCATTAAAGTGATTCCTACCGAAAGTTTGGTTACAAAGTTGTTGTTTTTTTTGGACTGCGATTTCATGTTTATTCAAATTTTGCCAAATCGTTTTTAGTATGTATGGGAGACTAAATAGCATCTAGATCGCTGTTAAGATCTAAACATAAGCACTTGGATCATGGACAGAAATCATGGATAGAAAATAAAGATGAAATTTCCGCAGCTATCAAGTGTATTAGTAAAACAACAACAACAACAACAACAATTTAACAGCAAGGGACGACTTAAAAGAAAACAAATTACCATGACGATGACCTATGGCAAGCAGATGAAAGAGAATAAACATCTAAGCGTCTACAAATTATAAATCCCTAGTTATGCAGCAGCTTATAGAATAGCACTTTATATCCAGTACTTTATATTATTGTGCTTTTTATTTTTTTTACTATTGTGTTCTGAAAATCTTTTCTGTTCTGAAAAGACTCAAAATTCCAAATCTAGATCAGCTGAGCTATTTAGCCGAATTGAGCTATTGGATCAATGTTTTAATTTGCGATACTGTGATAATTCCAATAAATAAAATGACGCCAGTAAATTATTTGTGGTAGACTTTGTGGTGGTAGTTTGACTCGCATAAGAAATATCGAATAAGTCGATTCAAGTACAGAATTGTGCGTAACTGAGACACGCCCCTTCACTTAAACTCCGCCTACTTGTGTAACTCTTACATAACTTAATAGCACTTAAGTTCCTTAGTTACACATGAGGTCTAAATATTGAGCAACTTCAGTATAAAAATGCATGTTGTGGCTTAGAATCTAAGCACAGAATCTTTAGGATGAACTAATTAATTAGCTTCTGAAAGTGACTAATGTTATACAGTCGATAACACGTCGTTTATGCCTAGGTATCACTCAATTCTATGCGCAGCTTCATGTATCTATCGTATAACAAGAGCATCTCGGTCTGTCTGCTCCAACAGGAAATCGATGGCTCTAATCCAGCAGGTAAATGGACAGGCCACAGAGACGTTCGCCTCCGACAGAAATCTCGGCTGCTCATACCTGGCTGACAGCAACACCAGGCACAAGGTCACTATCCATTTAGCCCGGCCATCGATCAGAGCAGAGCAGCTTAATGAGTCGAAGTCTCAGGGCTGTCAGTCAGGCCTTGACAGTGGGCTGAAAAGCAGGATGTTTATTTATGGCCTTTCCATCGATCGGTTGCTCACCTTCTGAGGAGCTGGCGAGATCTGACTCTGAGTGCCATATGCATATATCGAAACTTGTGTTACTTTCATAGGTCGTTCTGAACAGAGCTCAGCTATAATGTTTTGTTAACTCGATAAGGTTCTTTTAATTCGGTTTGGTGCAACACCAGTGGAAGGGTCATTTTCATGCTGCTCAGCAAATGTGTGCGTTTAACCTATCCTTGACTCGATTACGGTTAACGTAATAGCATTTGTTAGGCTATTTATGGTCAATGGATATTTGATGTTAGCACAGAATTGCTTTAAGTGCTTTAATCTAGAGGATTCCTAATGCAAGGGGATTAAATATTTAATACAGCGTGGATCTTTGGAGAGATGTAAGAGATGTAAAAAAAAAAAAATGAAAAAATGAAGCATTTGTTATTGAATGTGTGTGTGTGTGTTTGTGTGTGTGTGTGTGTGTTCTTAACACTGAAAAAACCACACTGAAGTCTGCTAGAAATGGATAAAAATAGCATGTTTGATCATATTGCTACACATTGCATTTTTCACAAATCTGCTGAAACTGGCACGCTCGTTAGTATCGAGCAGTAAGGAGTTAGTATCCTTAATCTATATCCTGGATTTCTTTAAAGCTGCTTCGTAACAATGTCTTCTTTTAAAAGTACAGAATAAAATTAAACTGAATTAAACCTGACTGCCTTCTTAATTTTAACACCAAAAAAAAAACTTCACCTTCTACTAATTTTTAAACCTTTTAATGGCACATTACTCTCATTACCAATTCTCTAGTGCTAGCTTTCTGCATCTACCACATATGATATGTAAAAATACCTGAAACACATTACCAATAAACATTTCCCAGGCTTCATCCATTGCTGACGTACGTTTTCACTTGAGCTTTCACCTAGCTTTTAGTCACATTACTTTTGCCTTACATATATTTTTATCTCTGATGTATCTGTGCTTGTTTTACACGAATAATTGGCTTCAGAATTGTCCAGTAGTTTTAGTAAGGTATTAAAATTGCTCTAAATCTAAACCATTAAAATTGTGCCACTTCCTAGCATTTGTGAGATATTTAGGGCCAGATGTTCAGTAAAGTGAAATAGGTTCTATGTGAGGCAAACAAACTGCAGTGTAAACGCTGCAAATGGGAGGAAGTTGACTAACACCTTGGAACTTAGGAGGTGTGATAGCTTAGTAGTTAAGTTGTGAGTTTAAATGAAGTAATAAAGAGATACGTGTTAACACCGAATAAATAAACAGTGTGGAAGGCATCAAGATATGGAAACAGGACAAGTGTGAAACGAATAAATGACATTCTACAAAAGTCTGTAATTAGACTGGATTCCTTTTTCCAGTCGTGTGTAACGCGAAAATGGTCTGTACAATTTGAGGAAAACGGATGTAAACGTTAACGTTAATAGTGATATGTGCTAGGAATGTGCCAACAAAAGCAGCCATACGGACAAGCGATATTAAAACACACACAAAGTTTATCTGAATACTTAATTTCACCAAACCAGATGGTTACATGTGTATGCCACGTTCCTGCAACAGTTTTAGCACAGAATGCAGCCTAATTATGCCTGGAAACGGAAACAGCTCTGTACATCAGGCTTATAATGTTTCTGAAGATCTCAGCATGCCTTTCTGGGTCACCCTGAAAGCAATAAACAATTTGGAAACAAATTTTTTCCCTCTAGGTCGAACATCGCCTAAGTGTTTGCGCAAGCAAAGTTGTGAGAATAGTAGGACTGAATTTTTTATTATTTGCACTGGGGTGAAGGGAATGGGGTTGGAGCTGGGAGGGGGTTAGGAGGCTTCTTTTTTTTCTTAAAGACTGAATAGCGTAACAGAATTACAGAGGAATCTAAAAACTAAAAAAAAAGACAAGACAAGATGATGAGTTTACCTCAGATTGCTCCTCGACATGTGCCACCTCCTCTTGTAGGAGGTTCTGAGCAGTCTGTGGACTCCGCTTCCGCATGTGGGTTTCTGAAAAAGCACAAAACATTTCAGCTGTCATTAGCACGTGTGAGTTCAGTTTCACACAACGAGGCTCACTGGTGACATGTCCGTATTGTGTTTGTTGCTATGGAAGAAATACGAACACCAAGGACAATGGGAATATTAAACATTTATTTAAAACCAGTCCTGACGATTACAGTAGCTTTGCAAAAACATACTATTGTGTACATGTGTATAGCTGAGTTCTTGTGTTGTTTGCTGTGTGAGAGCGTCTTTGTAGGAGACAGAGGAAGCAATCACTTTCTGTTAGCTCATCTCTGCTAATAAGTACAAGGCGGGTGGGGGAGGGGGAAAGGGAGTGGGGATGGGGGGTCCAACAGCGAGTGTTCAAATGGTGTTACTATAGCGACCAACCAGTTTAACATGCCCTAACGTCCAAGTCCTTTGAGTGTGTGAGCAAAGAGAGTATGCGCTAGTAGCTAAGGAGGGCAAGTGCGGGTCAGCACCATGACACCAACTGGCCTCCATTATGTTCCTTAATTCAAGCCAACTTGTTAGAAATGGAGTTTGGTCAGCAGTCTTTTTACGGGTAATTTCACCCTTTCGGGTGCTACTGTGATTTTATTTCGGCCCATATCAACAATCCTGAATGTGTCTGAGAAGTTTTCCAGCTCCAAATAGAAAACAAACTCCAACGAGGGTGGGCTGATCGTTTTCCCTTGTGTGGATACACGCCTGTGGTTTTACAAGCAGATGTTGCTACTTTTGTTGGGGAAACTTTTTCTTTGTCTGCTGCATCGCGCCATAGCCGTATACTTAAGGCAATCAACAAAATGATGTAGCTTTGGAGGAATCCCCAAAATGCTATTTAAGTGGGTTGTATTGACTTCATTCCTCAACCAGTTTTTACAGTTAGAAGTAAAAAGAAAAAGGACATGATTCTGGGGTATATGTAAAGCCTCACTTTATGCTTTGCCACAATATCATTGTACTTTATTTATTGATAGTGTATATGATGTAGATTATACGATCATGTCAGAAACATCGGTGCTTTTAAAAATAATAAATAAATAAATAATAAATAAAATAAAATAAAATTGTAATAATAATAATAATTCACAGCCTCCTGATACAGCGATTTTTCTTGCAAAGAAAACATACAAAACATTTTGTCAACAATGTAACCTAGCTGACGTCTCATACTCAGATGGAAAATGTGGTGAAGCACAGTAGGCTGGGAGATATTTATACATCTTGCGACATTTAAAGGTCTGAATCGCATGCGGTAGAATTCACCAAAACTAATTTGCCTTGCCAGAGTTGTCTCTACTGATAACATCTTCATCGTTTCCCCTGCCTCTGTTCTTCTTAAGCCAGCTTTACACAGTATGATTTTTCACCCTGATTTTGCTGCCACAGACAAGAAACAGCACATCACAACCGTCAGGAATGAGGCATGTGTTGGACACAGAATCACAGTTTATTAAAAGATAAATCAAATAATCCAAGGGCAAATATCTGGTTGGGGCAAAAACAAGTACATAAACATAGTCAAAAATAGAATATCAAAGAACACAAAGCTTGGAATCATCACTTGAAAAAGTGCGGTTTTGTTTAAAGGAAATGTGTCATTGGAAACAGGGACGTAAAGTTTCTTAATTGGGTGACTGCTATCTGGAGAATTAATCATGTGACCAGTCATATGGTGGGGTTTCTAGGTTTCTCGGTGGAGTTTGCAAGGGTGGCTGGCTGTAGCATGAAAGTCTGGGCACTAGAAAAGGTAATGGAAATGTGACAGTTGTGAGATTTTGATGGTCTTGGACTGCATAATATAATAATAACATGCTGGTCATTGGCTGCTTTATTGCCTTCGCAACCAAAGATGACCGACAACAGTGTCAGAAAAAAAAAGTAGAATGATGTGATACTAGAAATACACCACTCACTCACTCTCACTCATTTTCTACCGCTTATCCGAACTACCTCGGGTCACAGGGAGCCTGTGCCTATCTCAGGCTTCATCGGGCATCAAGGCAGGATACACCCTGGACGGAGTGCCAACCCATCACAGGGCACACACACACTCTCATTCACTCACGCAATCACAAACTACGGACAATTTTCCAGAGATGCCAATCAACCTACCATGCATGTCTTTGGACCGGGGGAGGAAACCGGAGTACCCGGAGGAAACCTCCCGAGGCACGGGGAGAACATGCAAACTCCACACACACAAGGCGGAGGCGGGAATCGAACCCCCAACCCTGGAGGTGTGAGGCGAACGTGCTAACCACGAAGCCACCGTGCCACCCGAAATACACCAATGCAATGGAAATAAATAAAAATATTCTAATGAACAAAAAATTATCCTTATTACATTATAAAAACGCCTGCTCAAGCTGCTCAAGCCCAGATCACAGTGACTGATGATGTAAGCAGAACTTTCATTAGTGGAAAGTCAAGAGGACCTTTAGCGTATAATCTGTTACAAATTTTATTGATATCATCTCTCACAGTGTGACAAGTCATAAGGTTTAAAGACTGTAGTAATCACAGAGTCTTAAGCAGGCTTTAGATGTTACTTCATGGAAGACTTTAGAGTGCTTTCGACCTAGAGGGCTTCACGTGTCCCCAACCTAGTGAAGCCTGTGGCCCTAAAGGGAGTATGAATGGCTTGGCACTTGCTTGACCCCACTAACCAGATGTTAGGAGTTGTAATGGAAGGTGACAGGAAAAGAGAAACATTCACTTGGGGAGCAGCTGTAGGTGACCTACATTCTTGGAAGTACTTGCACAGCGGGTTCCTTTGGGCATTGGCACTTCACATGGATGGACATTGTATTGGGGGTGGGTACTTTAGAGCCAATAAATCCTAGAGGCTTGTGGGAACCAAGAGACCAAGAACCATATTGTGAGACTTTTACACAGTGGTGGCAACACTGACCCCTTGACATACTCAAAAAAACACCACCACCAACAAAAAAGAAACACAAAAGCAAAGCAAATGAGATATGAAAATCGATAAAGTCCCAAATCCATTAATTAAAAAGTATAAATGATTAACAAAAAGCTGACAAATGCAGCTTTTTTTTTTAACAGACAGGATATGAGCAAGAACGTATAGCTATAACGAGATTGCTGCAATGCTATAAAACAATTAGAATTAATGAGATTATTGGGGGGTCTGGAGGCATAAATGGCTTCTGGAGCACTAAATTATAGGTTCCAAGCTCTATTTGTAGCAAATAAACGCTTCTTATGGAGTGCAAACCAAAACTTCAATAGGAGACTGAGACGAAGAAAAAAACCACTGGTGAAAACCAACCACCATGAAGGATTTTTTCCCCTTCTGATTCTTCTCTATTAGTTTTCTTCTCTCTAAAAGCATCTTTTCTCTTAGATTTCATACTCTAGGACTATTTTCTCCACACCAAATCATTTGCAGGATTTACAGATATATGCTCCCAACAGTTAGGTATTTTTTGAAAGTAGCTGTACAGTCGTTCCAGTAAGATTAACATTAGATGCATGGCTTTAAAAATAAATTTAAAAAAATTGTTTACAGCCATCATTTATCAGTCAGCGGTCTTTCATTTCAACTAAACACAGCCACATCTGATGGCTGAGATTTAAACAAGTGAATTCAGCTGTAGCTCCTGTTGGCTGGAGTGAAAATCTGAAATCAGACCAGAATCTTTTCCATCAGCAACGGACAGTCTTGGTTCAGACGGTACACAAAGCAATACTTTTATACAAAGCTTTTACACACAAGAAAATGGGTCTCTCTCACTCTTGGTCTTGCTCTCACACACATCTGCATAGACACACACTCAACCCTGCATAAATATACACACTTCCTGTCAAAACACCAGAGCTGTGGGTGTCCTCTTGTGGTTTTTGAAGATAAATACCGCCGACTGTTTTGCTCACAAAAAATAAGGGTGGGGGTTGTTCGGATGATTTCAGGCACCAGTTTGGACTCTAAAATGAGCTTGATTGGCACAAACTCCTTGCTCATGCTCTTGCTTTTACTCACTTCCTGATGAAGGCATTGAGACGGCATCTGGTGCCGGCCAATTTCTCCAGCTCAGCCTCATGAAAACATTACAGGAGCAGATTAAGGAGAAGGAACGCAAACGAAGGCTCTTAGACAGCGACTGTTTGCGGTCAATTTTGGAAGCGTTTTCTCTAATCCAAAGAGATAAATACATGCAAGATCAAAGATGGAGTCAGAGAGAGAAAAAGGTCTCAAAGGAGACATGCTGTGTAGAATAGTGCATGTTAAGTGACCCTTTTTAAAACATCACTTTTGCAAACTCAGTCTCACTATCCTTGAGAACCTGAAGGCTTCAAATTGGTTAACATTTTACATTACACAATTCTGAAACTGATTAATGATTGCTAGTTCAGTAATGACATTTGAAACCCAAAATAATACCTTATTTTACATTTAGCTTGAATGTGACCTTGGATACTAAGTTTACACAACATAACATCTTTAATCTGATACTAAATTCAATAGTTACTGCTGGAGGGGTAACAGCTAAGCTAAATAGCTTAAGTAGCTTAGCGTATGTTGCTAAATAAGTACATGCCAACTGTGCTCAAACAACAACAGCATGCTTAGTGTTAGTAAAGAAACGTTTTAAAATTTTTCAATACTTTCTTTTTTATTTGAAGGTTTCTCTTTTTATGTTCACTGTGCCTGAACTCGTGTGAACCCTAGCGATGAACCCTAACATAACTCTAGCGATGATGAAATATTGGAAAGTATATTATTCCAGGGACTTGTGCACTTGGGTAGACTTTCAAGGGATGAATTTCAAAATGTCTGTGAGAGGCCTCATTCTCCTACTGAGAGACTAAGCCAAGGCGTGGGGTAGCTCAATAGCCCTAATCCAACTTTGATATCCACCCCGTCTTTTTTAAAATACTCAGAGGCAAAAGGCAGGGCAATGAAGTCCTGTTAAATATAAACTCTCCCACCAGTGAGAACTATAGCTCTCTTGCTTGTTCTCTCTCTCTCTCTGGTTTGAACATATGAACATTTTGTCACTTCAACAAATATTATAAAGCAGTTACAGTAGCTAAAAAGCACCCTAATTAATAATACAGGCTATTTTAATCTTATATTTTATCGTTACTGTGTGCAAATATTAACACCATTAATGATAATGGATTAAAAAAGAATCTATTTAAATGTTGGAATAAATCTAGAATTGTTTGTGTTAAAAACTTCTATGGTACAAGAGGATGAAAATGCTAACACTTCAGGACGTTAGTTACTGAAGTTACTGTACAAAATGTTGTGTAAACAATAGAGCAGAAATGTAGCTTTGCATTATGTGCAACGTTTTAATAGAGCTTCTCACTTCACTAATATGACGTATAGATAGTAGAATGATGTTACTGGTAATATAATAGCTATGTTCCCATATAGCTTGAACCCAGATGAACAATATAATCTGACAGATTTAGTTTTCTACCTTGGGCAGTCTTATAATCTCCCTTCGGGTTTCCATTCTTCTTGCTGTAATGGAGCTCGGGACAGATTACTTGCTATCAAATGACTTAAGCTAACGTATATTACGGTTTAGAAAAAATGAAACATTCTAATGTATTTAACTTAGGTTTCACAGCATCTGATAAAGCATATAGTCACACTGGGATCAGTATTTATAGTAAATTGGGCCAATCTTGTTTTATAGCAAAACTTTAATCAAGTTCCGCAAACATTCGGCAAAGAAAAAGAAAGTATAAGTTAACACAGTAGAAAAAATTTCTGTTGTAAGATTAATAGAGGGAAAGTGGGATTATGGAAAGGATAATGTCTGTTGGGCTTGAAATATTTGCTGAAACCTGGTAACCCTGACTGTGATTCATAAAGCCTTATTTGAATGTGAAAGAAGTAGAATGGCCAAAAGTTCAATGGGACAATAATGACTTAATGTCATGGACCATCAAGAATAGCTGAAATTGCATCACATTCACCAGTAAGATTATTCTGTAATCTTTTATATCTTATATATGATCCTTCATCTAGACTACAGACTGTTACATTTGATTTACTGGAGCTTTCAAATAGAACTGATCCTTTTTTATAGTGGATGATGATTTACATCACCATCAAATCCATCCACCTGTTTCCACCCCATTTCTTTATTTTACATGCTCTGGATTTGGACCAGTCTTTCTAAAAGCCATCTTGTTAAAATGGTCAAAAAAAAAGGTTTCCCTGTGTCCAAAGGCAGCGTGCCAAGCTGCTATGTCATATTACAAATCTATGACAACTACCTCCGCTTTACAAGCAGAACAAATAGAGTAAAGCATACCAAAGCTGTCACTCTCCAGAGAAAAATGTAGGCCAGGAATGTGCTATTGGAAACATGTGGTGTAGCAGCAGAACAATGTTGTTAAAGATTTTTTTCAGGAATCTTTATGCCAGTGAAGGCGTCAGCAGCTGAATGACTGTACAACACGGTAATAAAAACCCTCCAAGACACATACCTGAACAGACAGGTAAGACTCCAAGCCTGAAACTGAACTAGACTTCATAGCTTCTTGACACCTATGATGTCTGAGCCTGACTGTGCAAAGCTCTGAGACATAAGACAAGGCTTTTCCCTTAGTCATGCATGGGGATTTTAGTCATTTTCACCCTGTATCTCTCGTTCTGTCACGCTTTTCCAGGCTGTAACCGTGGCAGAATAAGAATCAGATGTTCAGAGTTGGAGGAAGGATCTCACTCCCACCCATCCTGCCCCAGGCTGCAGCTGGAGAAGCGGCTTCGTGTGTGCAACATGGTGACAGGAAGGTGAACATTCCACCCTTCTTCCATCACTGGCCAGCTGCTTTGAGGGGGGGAGAGTGAAACAGAGGAAGACTGTGTTGATAGAGCAGAACGTCTCAAGCTACAAAGATGGCGATGGCGATATGGACTCGTGCACAGTAACTCACTATTTCTGTACACTATGGAACACGTCCTAAACAGTCAAGACCTTTGAGAATCTTGCAAATCTTGGGCGCTGGAGGTAGTGGACCAAACAAAGGCCCTTTCAAATGTATCTGCCATTTGCGTCTGTATAATTGCGGGGAGGGGCCTGGGAAAATGTCAACATATAATTCATATTGGCTTTGTTGGGCAGAGAGCTGGAATGTAGACTCCCTCCTCAAATGGAGATGGAGAGGGTGTTTAAGGAAGGAGGGTGTGAGGTGTTTAAGGATTGTGGTGGGCTGTTGCCGAGGTAGCTCTCCAGGGCTTCGCTATCCTTAATGAAAATTAATGCAGCCAAGAGGAATATGACTGCGTCCAACAGCCTTGAATCATTCATAGGCTGGGAGTGTAAACAGACCAAGCAGACGTAAGATAGGAAGGGAGAGACAGACAGAAAGAGAGGGAGCGGGAGATCTTCCTCTGAGGTCCCTACAGGGCCGTTCTAATTACAGCCTTTTGTTTTCTAACAAACACCAGTGCAAGCAAGCAGGGGCAGTCATCCTGTTCAGGCCCAGTGTCCAGACCATTGCGGTTTACACTCGCTCACTGTTCTTTTGGGTTCTGTTTCGTTTAAGTTGGCCCTTGTACTTTGCAATCAAGGCAACCTCATTCACAGTTTACCATCAGATGTTCTCTGCTTTGTATAAAATCTCCACAAGCTTAAATTTTTATTAACTGATAATAGCCAAAAGGTCTTTACAGTCCAGAGAACAATATTAGGGTATGAGAACTAGACAAACTACGGATTTAGCCAAGAGAGGATAAGTGGGGTGGAATATCATAATATTTCTCTTGTTCTGGTTAGAATGATCGTGAAAAGAACAACAAATGAAAACTGCTCCCTTAATACTGCATGGTTTGGTTAGGGCAATGAAACTTGAGCACTGCTCTATAGGCCTGCTCTGGTTAACAGCAGTTATTCCTGGCCCATGATGAAAGGACTTGGGAAAAGCCAGGTGGAGACCTGATGACCTCGACTCACCCGTAGGACTGAATTACACCGCTCTGCCCCGGATGGCAGGGTCAACAGGTTGGGCTGTACCAGTGCTAAAGGATGTGTGGATGATCAATTCAGGATGACAACAATACTTTGTTTTATGCATAAATGAGGTGGCACCAGACCATCAGGTCATGTTTTTATGGAACAAGTTCACCTAATGATGATTAAATATCACTAGCAAAAGCAAGGGCTGAGAGTGTCCGAATGCTGTTCTCATCATGTGTTTTGCAAAATGATAAAAATAACAGTGCTCTAATGACAACTTTAAAATTATATGCTGATCACATCTTCCATAAAGGATTTTCCATCTTGGTAAAGACAACACTGTGTACAGTGGTGCTCACTGCCTCATTAGGAAATTTACTTTGGTTCTTTTCTTTTAGAACATGTCCTGAATGTGTATGTATTGCGAGAAATAAGGTAGGCTTTAGAGATTCTAATAACAATGAACAGCATTAACGCTAATGAGCTGCATGTAAATATTTGCCTCAGCATCATAACTTACATACTAAACACGGTTACTCACCAAGTCGGCTTTGCTTTTCCCTGTAGGAAGCGGCCAGCTTTGCGAGTTCTGCATACTTAGCAGCCAACTGAAGTTTACCGTTCTGTAGCCGGGGTCGATGTGCAAGGCTTTCTTCTGCGAGACTTCGATTAGTTGCAAGCAATGTGTCCCTCTCCACATGCAGCTCCTGAAACTGAGCAGAAAATCCCAGTTAATCCAAGAAGGCCAGGTACAAGGGACAATTCCAGCTGTTTGGACAGTTAGAACAGGGTCAAGGGCTTGAGGCAAAGTCTTATCAAATCAAAAGTTTGGAACCAAAAAAAGTAAACACCAGTAAACACTTTTCTCTCTCACCATTCTTGATTTAAATCTCTGATCCACACCTACAATTTTTCCAACTCTGGCATGTCCAAGACCTTTTATTGTCCATTAGGACCCCAATAAACCATCAACACTGCCTTGCCACGGTTTCTCACATGAGATAGTGTTCAAGGTCTGACTACAGCAGAGAGGAAATGTTAGCACATAGAGCTCCAGGGAGATATGTATGTGCATAAGCAGTACAAGTGGATTCAAATCTGTGCATGCGGTCACAGACAGGTCATGGGGAAAGAGTTCACACTATTCATGGTGAAGAAAGCTTGAAAATAAGTAGACAAGTGTTCATGTGACTGCAGACCACCCATGAGACTATATAAGCCAGAGGCCTTTTCATACCAGTGTGATTATCCACCTTGCTGGGTACTGGGCTTGAATTCCAGGTCAAGGCTACAGCTCTGCTCGTGTTTCATAGGGCCAGAGCGAATGCTTTAAAGGGTTTGGCATGGAACCATATAGCTGTAAACGTCAAGCTATAAACCTGGCACTAGCTTCGCTTAATTCACTTTTCAGGCTTTCAATTAATTTTTATCTAGAGGTTAAATTCATGGCACTTGATGTACCATGAACACGCAAGCGGAAGGGCTGTAAAGAATCATCAAGAAACAGACAAAAGTATTCTAGATACCTCATAAAAAAAAAAAAAAATTATTCAAAAGCCAATAATCCCACTTATTGCCGTGGGTGCAAATGAATGATTTCCAGATGAAAGACCGTTTGGAATATTTAACTCACACAGGAAGAGCCAAAGCCCAAAGCTGTGGTGGAGACAATATTTAATGAACAACTGCCTCAGACTGCCACGACTCACTCTCTGTAGATCTAATTATAAAAATCCTGTACATGATGGGTTGCTTAACAGCTCAGGACGTCATTTTAACTTTGCCCTCCATGACATTGCCCAAGACCACTAACTCCAGCGCTCTGGGAACTATAGAGACAAATCCAAACCTCCAAACCAACATCCTAATGGAAAGCATTCGCATAAAGCTCAGTCATCCTGAAAAACCACATTCTCTACACTAAGCGTAATTGCCCATGCCAGAGTATGAGGTATGGGTCGTCCTGGAATTTTGTGGAATTTGTGTTTCTTTCCCCTAGCTTATGCCAGAAATATTAAGATGAATCCAGGAGGTGGCCTCAACTACTAGTTTCATGTGTTTCAATATCGCAGAGCCTTACCGTACTTAGCAAAACATATAAGAGGATTAATGTTCTATTTGTTAGATGAATATGAGAATATTGCCTGCATTGCAATTCCTCAGTAAATACCGCTCTGCTATCCCCACTAGATCCATTTCCATTTCAGTATCCATTTCGCTAAGAGGAAAGTGAAAGAGCCAAGAGGATTTTCTGGGTGCTCATGAAAATGAGTCATATTTGAGCTGCTAAGAATGACCTAAAAGAACATGACTGGGAAAATAAATAAATAAATACTTTCGGTTGTTATATAAAGCTCCTTTTTTATGCTTTCAAATTCAAACTTTTTTTTTTTTTTAATCACAGCAGGTCCATGTACTGCTTTGTAAATTCCCTGCCTCATAGCAATTTATCGCTGCAGCTAATTATCATTAGCATTCGACATTTTACCTCACACAAACACCACCTGATTTCTGTTCAGACTAACTTAGTGAAACTTCAGAGCACTTAGGTAATCATTTTATAATTAACGCAAATGCATGGCTTGGAATCAAACACAAAGAATAATGACATGCTTTTCTTCATCCCTGGGTGTTAACTGATTGAAAATTAAATGTTCAATTCCTGCATAACAAATGGTGCCTTTAGGAGAAAGCCCACTGAGTGGAAACCATGTCTGTGTGTGTGTGTGTGTGTGTGTGTGTGTGAGTGTGTGTGTCTGGAACAAGCTTTTTTAAGACAAGTAGATTACAGCAGCAAATCTATAAGCATCACACTGTGCTTGCTTATCAGTAAACAAATGCAAAAACATGGCTCATCTGAGTCACCTTAGACAAAATAACCCAGAAGATTACATGTTTTGTTGCGGCAGGTGTCAACTGAAACAAAGAATGTTTGAAAACGCTTTATACCAAAGCTCTGCTGAATGTTGATTCACTCTCAGTCTGAAGAAATGTCAGAGCTGTTGTTACAGACAGGTATTAAAAATGTTTGCAGTTTGTTTTTTTTTTGCAGAGTCTCCATTAAGCGTCAGGAGTAAATTTAAAACTTCAAGACAGAGGATTCGATATATAGGCTGGTGTGAAAACAACCAAATACTATAGTATTTACATTATAAATCAGACAATCAGAAATGAATTTCTTTCACTGATTTTTTTGCAACATTAAACATGTAATAAAATGGATAAACAGTACGATCTGTTCTTTAACGGATCACATCACCCTGTCGTGATATTATCCTATAATAGCCACGTGTTTTTATTTCTTACTTGGATTTCAAGGCCTGTTCTACATTATCGTGAGAAAAACCACCCAGCATTTCCATCACGAACCCATCATGAGCAGTTATTATTCTCCAATTCTTTGGTTTCACAGTCTACATAAAAGCCAAGCCTACTCCAATGGTATCCCTTTATTATTCTCCATCCATTTTAGAGACACCCTTAGTCTTTGCCGCTAAACGGTTGAACGAACCGAGATAAACTTCACGTATCAGGACGGATCGTCCGAACATCTCGAGATCTTTTCGGCAATAGAGACGACAAAATGAAAAATGAATTATGTAATGAATCTGTTTCCAGAAAAGAAAAAAAAAAGGCTTCCGTTTGGCTTGAGTTATTGTGTGCCGTAAATCTGATCCGCCTCAAACGCTTCTAAGTGGCAGATATCACAGCACTTCCATTATGATTACTGGGAAAACATGCATGCCAAATTCTTAAGCTAATGAAAGCGGCTTGCTCGCTTTTTACTTTCATCATTTCCACTGCTCCTACCTGTACTGCCCAAAATAAGCTATCCAACAATCAGCAACTAGCGCTTATGTCTCCATCTCTAAACTAATGAACATTCATTAAACTGAAAAGAACAAGCTTTTTATTTTTTTTTTAAAACCTTGATTGTGTATGGTATAGCAGATGATACATTCAGGTTTTAATTAGGTGCCATACTGGACTAATGAATATTCAAGGATATGCAAAGAAGGATGAAAAGTTGAAAATGGTGTCCAAAGCCTTTGAATTCATTTTAAACATGCATGGTAATTGGTCCTATTTAAAGAGAAATGCTCTAATTAATTCTACTTCGAATCTTGTTCGAAGGCATTCGCTCTTTTTATTTTGATTAAGGTATAGCTTGAAATCATTTTTACTGTCTGCACACGTTTTCTCATCTAGACTGAATCTAACCACAAGGGTGTTTTGTATCTTACTAACTTGTCTTCTTTGCTAAAGGATGTGGTTTTCTGCTGTGACATGAACAAGTCAGTCACGCAAACCACTACAAATGGTTTTTCAGAGACTTACGAAGTCTTCCGCCTCTTACCTTTTATAACTCACGCACTCTTCCTGAGCGACTAAAATGTCGGTCTGCTGACTCTGTGCCATGTGTCTTAACTCACCCGGAGTACATAACCATCCAAACCTCGTCTTTTTTTTGGTTTGTTTCTTTACCGTTTCTCAGCATGTTTGAATGCCAATCTTGGATAACGGTATCGCAAAAAAGTCAACCACTTCTGCATAACTTCAGAGCTATGGAATCCAAAGCATTTTGGCCCCTCATCAGAAGACATCACTGGTTTAAACTTAAACTTTATTCTCTCACTTTTTCTGTCTTGCTCTGATTCTGACAATCCCCAACACAGGACAGTTTGCAGTCTGAACAGCTCCCAGTTTTACCCTAAACAGGAATCAACATGGATTATCCATTTCCTCTAGAACATGCCTTGATTTCTGTTTACTCACTTTCCTGGACACAAAATCTCCGAGGGCCATGTGGTTAAGATGATATGTAGTCCAAAAGAATGAATATAGAACTGTTTACCGTGGCAGATTGGTCCGAATTTTTTTACTGCGTATCTTGTTTATTGGAAACGATTTACTCCGACTAAAATTCTTTTAGTAGCCTTTCACCAGCTGTGAGAAAAATGTGGTTGCATCCTTCAAACACTCTAAAGCCATATGCTATTTGGGTATTACAGCAAGTTACATAGACCAAACAGTCTGGAAACAGACTTTGAAGTCATGCGCTTGGGTGGCAGTGAGATAATGGATGTGAGATGGTAGATGCTTTTCCAGTTCTATTGTGTCTGGGGTTTTAAATGTCACACGAATCTAACAGGCCATTTTATATGCATTGTTTATTCTGACGTGCTTGACGTTAGGATCAAACTGACTCGACAAATCAGAAAGAAAACAAGTACACATACAAACTTGTTATGCGAACCAGTTCTTGGATTAAAATCCAGTTTCCTGGATTTTCTTGGATTAAAATTTGGATAAATTCACATTGTCATATGTATTTTAAAACAAACGCTCACTGACTAGTTACGTTTCCAACAAACCTGTCTTTCAAGTAACACTTCCATAGAATTCTAGGCTATTATTCCAGCGATCTTTTTTTAATAGGAAATGTTACATGAGGACATCGGGGAAAAACATTACAGAAAAACTCTTACCTGAAATACATGTTTTGTGTTTTTATTGAACGATTAGTGCTGTATATATTATTGTGTAGGGGAAAAATATCTCAAGCATAAAGGATAATGGTCAGGTTTCACTGTTAGCTCATAAGAACTAAAAAAAAAAAACATTTCTTATGCACCAATATCCAGCAATCATATTAATAAGAAACCAAAGTGAGATCAACGAAACCAGTGAAATAAATCGACGCAAGACTTTTATTACAAAATAAATGCTGTGTGCCATTTAAGCTAATAATTAAAACGAATATACAAAGTTGCCCAGGTTGCATTTTTACTTCAAGGATGATTTCACAGAGACTGAATCCCTCAGCCTGCTTCCTCAGTGCTGTTCTCAGACTATATTTTTCTGTTGCGAACCACCGCACATTTGTGTAATACTTTCATCATCAGCCTGAGCACCAGAGGCAGCTGGTTACCATTGTCGCCTGGCAATGAGGTTTGAAGATAAAACGGAAAACTGTGTGTTCTGCTCCCTGGCAATCCTTTTTATGTTTTACTATCAAAATGTCACAAAGACAGCAAGAACGACAATGGCACACATCACGCTCACATCGAGTTCTGGACGGGAACTGGGAGAGAATGTGAACGCAGGCGTATAAATGTTTTAAAGAAGACAGCTGTACTTGTGACTTTCCTTGTAAGCATTCAGGACATCGTTTATCTTTCAGCCTTCTGTCTTTCTGAGCACAAACCCTCAAAGTTTTTTTGTGCACTTTATTATTCTTTTTCTATTCAATTTGTGCCTTCGTATTTTTATTCAACTCTATTTCTAGCTTTCGGGAATCGACCATAATAACCTGTTGCCTTGTGCATCTTGGAACCAATGGTAACTTCAAAACAGTTTAACAACATATACATTACATTACATTAGTCCAGGACTGTTTTCATACCGATAGCAAACTAGACAATGGTAAGTGGTAGTTCAGTGGTTAAGACGTTTTACTACTGATTAAAATTTCATATCCCTGGACCACCAAGCTGCCACTGTTGGGCCCTTGAGCAAGGCCCTTAACCCTCACCTGCTAGGTTGTATACATGAGAAACTGTAAGTTGGTCTTCCTTATGCCATAAATGTAAGGGCAGAAACATTTTTGACTTATTTTTGACTTAGATACTTCGTTTAGGGCTGAATCAGGGCTGAATCATGTAGTTGAACTGCACCAGAACTTGATTTGAAGCAGCCCAGGTCACCACTTCTTTAAATAGTCTTTGTCTTGATGACTTGAGTATTAGAGCAGTTTTTTTTATCTTCCCAAGCACAATGCACCAGAAAGTAAACAAACCTGTTTCAATTTAAAAAGCCTAAAGCACCATAAACAAGCATTCAAGACACCCAAACAAACTCCACGTTAAGGTCAAACAGACCTGGATCTGTCTCAAAAGATCTACTTTGAAGTTAGACATAAAACACAAAAGAGGGATGTGCTGCTATAGGAAAATGTGATGCAGCCTAATGCGAGGATTGTTATACCCTAAAGTAAATTATTTTCCAATAACAACATCCTAATTCTTTTATTCCTTTTTTTAATACCACATGAACCAGCTTGACTTTTTCCTCTCTCATGAAGTTAATAATAAACGTCATGTGATAAAGAAATATTTTAAAAAAATTTACAAAAGAAACCCGTCACAAATATTACAGCATCACCTCAGAGTGTCTACGCTGACGCCGACTACCATAACTGCAATTTGCCTCGCAGCTGCCACTACTATCCAAACTGCTCTTTTACAAAAAGAATCAATACCTATTTAACCAATCAGACTGGGGGATTCAAAACTGCTGCGGTATAAAGCATTCTGAGATGAGAGAAATGAGAAATCTGAACGTAAAATGAATAGCTGGGGATCGAATCCGCACACATCTGACTCCACTCGTCGGTTAAAATTACAGGCTACTTCAACCCACAACGAGATCTGACTCAGTAACTAAATCAGAAAAAAGAGAGATAGAGATGACGGTGATTTCTTGAAACAGAGTCTGTTTCAATAAACCCGGTGTCACTGTGGCTGCGCTTCCTGGATTTGTCAAGTCAAAATGCATCTGCAGTCCAATTCATCATCCCATTTTCACACCACTTGTCATAAGTGCAGACACGGCAACACCTAGATTATTAATACTGAGAACGTCTGGTCGAGGAAATGTACAAAAGCTTTATATACTGAGGGTAAAATACACTTTCAAGGGTTATACTGTGAGATTTCACATTAAACGCTCTGGGTTGTTGATCGGAGTATCAGGGTTCAAGGCCCAGCACAGCCAAGCTGCCACTGTTGTTCCCTTGAGCAAGGCCCTCAACCCTCCCTGCTCCAGGGGCGTCGTTTCATAGCTGCCCCTGCACTCTGACCCCAACCTCCTCAGTTGGGGTATGTGAAGAAAAGAATTCCACTGTGCTGTAATGTATATGTGGTGAAAATAAAGGTTCTATGCCCTCAAATTCTATGCCCCCGTTCTAAACTACAAACCATATTTATAACATGTCAGCATGGCCGAGACTAGCTGACCTCAGATGAGCTGAGGAGCAGACTTTAAGTTCACCCACAGACCAAACTGCCTATGTTAAGCTTTCACAAACAGATTACTTGATTGATTACTTTTTTCAAAAGGTATACAACATATATACTGTATGTATATATACACAGCTAGACAAATCAGCTTATTGTCTGCAGTTATGTGAGACAACCAGATGAAGCTCCAAAGTTTGCTATAAATAATCACTTAATGTGAATTATAAGTCGTTCTAAGCCTTATGATCAGTAGCCCAAAGCCTGAACCACTGTGCCACCACTTCCCACACAAGTTCCCAAATAACATACTCCAAGCATGATTAAGTGTATTATTAAATTACTATTGAAGATGTGTAACATCATCCAGAAATCAAAAAATAACTATTATTATTTTAAATATTTAATTCTGTAAAATGGAAATGTCAAACACGAGTCAGAGCAGCTCACATAAGAAAGGAAGTATTGAGAAACAGTCAATACTGTGATTGTACTATATTAACCGTGACACATTTCTTCAATGTAGACCTTACTAAAATCTTGTTCCTATTTATGGCCCTGAATGTCAGAAATAGGAATATGCTACACCGACCACTGCATGTGACTTGGAAACACAGAATGTCCTGTGCTGTGTTTAAAATAGACAACAAGAACAAAGAAAACGAAAAGGGAACTCAGTATTCCTACAAATGCAACAAGAACAGCATCCATAGTGGTTGGCAATATTTACCGCAAGCACTTGAAATCACGCCAAGTCTGAATTACAAGTCAAAGTCGTAAATGAGAGTTTTACGAGGAGCACATGAACGGTGCACTGTGTGTGTTGTTGGGGAGAAGAGGATTGTGGGGGGGTGGTCAAGAGATTTGCCAAATACTTCAGGACTCTGTAAAGATTATAAAGGGTGTCCTTTATTTACTTCAGAGTAACGAGAAAACAGGCTCTCATTCATCTCTGCTGCTGAAAGCGGACGAATGGGAGTTTTGCATACTTGAATAGTGTTTCAAAGACAACAATGCCAGGTAATGTACACGGTAAAGTAAAACCCACTCAGGCGAGGACTCTCGTCCATCTCACTGAGCCGTTACCGCGGTCTCTGAGCGGTTGCCCTTGGAGACCTTTGCGCGCTAATGAATTTAGGCGTCGCGACTCTGATCGGGCATCATGCATCACTCGCCCACAATGAGGTTTGTGCGCCAAAGCATGGTCACGTGACCCTCCACTGATCTACCCCCACCACCTCCCCACCCAGGCTGACACCCCACCCAGGCTGACACCCACCCGGCTGGTCAGCAGTGATAAACTTTCAACGGTGCAGTCAGGGAAGGAGCACATTTATGCAAAAAAAACTTTTTTAAAATATAATGTTCTCAATATGTTGAATATGCACTCTGGCTAATGGCTGCAGAAAAAGATTTAGATTTAGAAACGCCCCCTAAAAATGCACACCCTTCATTTTGAATTATAGTCTATCAATAATGCTGATAAACGAATAGCCATGACGTAGCATTACTGTAAGTTAGAAATTGATCTACTGTTATTATGCTATTAATATACATTCATTTCTAGGATTATTATATAAATCAAAACCAGCTACATATGATTCATGAAGTCATAGAGCTCTCGGAGACATAACTGCCATTTGGGGTTGCAACTTGGAAGGTAAGGCTCATTTCAATAGTGACACCTGCCACCGTGGTCCACCCAAGTAGCCATAATCAACAATAGCAAATGCCTAAACAGCCCAAGTATTTAGCCCATGTCTTGCCTTGACATTGATGGATAATATCACTTAACTTGTGTAAAAACAACTTCTGTTGACTGTCTTGTGCTCATCCTAGGACACTTATTCACAATATCCTCAAACTGAATGGAATCTATTCAATACATTTAGTATTGTTAAAATTATAGTATATAGTTGTAAAAGAGTAAAGATTTACAACCCAACTATCAAGTGCCACCAGAAACATGATGGGTTCCTTGTGAAGGTTTCTTCCTTTTCTTTTTCCCAGGGAGTTTTTTCTGTCGACTGTCGACTCATGTTTGCTCTTTATGCAGGGCACTGGACATTTTACAGCACTGGACCATTGTTTGTTAAAGAGCACCGTTCATAACAATTAGAAAGATGGATTTAAAGCTGGGTGAAAGTCTGTTGCTCCTGGTTACATTGCACCACAGCTTGGGCGAACCAAATTAACCCAACAGAACTGCTGACATTTTCCCGGTGATGAGCCAACGCATTTGTGATGTGGATTTAGAAATTCTGCCAACACTAGTGGCCCACGAGTATGGCAGACATTGATCAAATGTCAGTTTCTACTTGGAGGAGTCTAATACTAAGCGATCAGACACGTATTTGTCGAAGCTGAATTGTGAAAATGATCCTGGACACGATGAGAAGTGCCATAATTTGCTGTCAAAATCTGACTTTAACTTGTATAAAGCTCTTGCAACGTGATTCCTGCCTTAAAAGTCAAAGATAAAAAAAAAAAAAAAGTCTTTGAAATGCAACTAGGGTTCAAACTTTAAACACTTCATTAAGCTGCAATTATTTGGTTAATGCGCGGTTCTGATCATTACGCAATCAAAGCTGATCTGCGAATCAAATATATACTGTGTATATTTATATATAAAACCTATAATCTGTTGAGCTGGAGGCATGATGACATTCTTTTCTTTCTAACTGCATTGGGAAAAAATCTGAGCCTTTAAAGAGCACGAACGCTTATTAGAGATGCAAACCACGCCGCATAGAAAACGATACGTCTCCGTCGTAAACCCGACACTGGTGAGTGCGTTTTGGGGAGAATGCGGACTTGGACGCCGGTACAGCAAAATCTGCCTGTCAGAACACCAGGGGAAAAAAGCATGGATGGTTTAATAAATAAAATCATCTACTAACAGAAAAGACTGAGGGACAGAGGGACAGATGGACGCAAACGCGCGCTCCAGTGCAGCCTTCATGTCGTAACTCACCTTTTCACTAAGGCGCACGATTTTGTCCATTTTTGTTTCATCTTGAAGAAGCTCCCGTAGTTCACTAGTGCTCAGGACCCTGTACCCGTCCGGGCAAGAGTTCACTTCCCTCTTCTGGGACATTGTCGTCCCCGTTTAAAAAAAGAAAAGAAACCGAATTAAACGACTCGGATCAGCATTTCGCTGGTGTAGACGAGCCGAGACGCGCTGCAGGCGCAGGAGCAGAGAGCAGGAGCAGGCGGAGGAGGTCTCATCGGTATGAAGGCACGCCACTGTTTAGAGACAATGCAATAGGATATCACACGTTTACACTTGTGTGGTGTAAGACTTTCCTTAGCCACAAGGGGGCGTGCAACTTGTACGTGTCCAATGACTTCCACTTTATTTATTTTAAACACGCCTAATCAGCACCTACACTGACTGGCCGGTTAAACAGGTATAGAATTAGAGACTGTAGACCACCTGTTGCTCTGCACAATTTGTCAGCCTCTATTTACATCATCCATCAAGGGAACTTGCTCAGACTGGGCATGTTTTTATAGTTTGAGTAATTTGTGCTACTGCAGTCTCTGAATTTGACATTTGAAACGTGCAAGAAGGAAGTAGAAGTGTCTCTTGGCTCCTTTTTTTGTTCGTTTTTGTTGTTGTTACTGTTGTTCTTTCATTTCTGCATTGTCTACTACTAAGGTTTGATCTTGTATATAACTTCTGTACAATTATACATACAATGTACAGTGTACATATTGTATGTATACTCCTCATTCTCTGCACATATTGTTGTGCCTTACATACATCTGCACTATTTTATTTATGTGTGTATATATATATATATATTTCACATGTGTGTGTGTATATATATATATATATATATATATATATATATATATATATATATATATATATATATATAAAATGATAATAAAATGATATTTTTTAGTAAACTTGTTTATTCAGCTTGCAGATTTTTTAATGCCATAACCTTAGAACCTTCTACTTGTTGTTCCTTTTCAACAGTGTCTTAACATTTTGTTTTCAATGGCATAGCCTTAGATATATACTTATATATTACATTATATATATATATATATATATATATATATATATATATATATATATATATATATATATATATATATATATTACATGCCGTACATATCTATTTATCTTGCCTTAACCTGATCTAATCTTGTTTTGCTTTTGCTTACCTACAATTTTAACAGTTATTGTTAATACACGATTTTCCCTACTGTATTTGTGAAAAACATGTCTCGTGCTTTGCCTGGGTGTCTTAACTAAGTTGCTGTATCTAAATATTTAATATTTTCTTCTGTCTGAGTTCTGAGTTCACAGACTCACTTTATAGTTGCAGCATTTAATGCGATGCCTTGAACCCAAATTTACATTTACAGCATTTGGCAGATGACCTTATCCAGAGCGACGTACATAAGTGCTTAAATTTAACTCATTATATATCACTATAACTGTTTTTGTTGTTGTTGTTGTTGTTGTTGTTGTTGGAAAAATGTAAAATACACACACATCATGTCTGAGGTGATCAAGAGCTTTTAAAGAAAAATTGAAGTTAAATGGAAATGTTGAATAAATAATGGATCCAAATGATTACAAATGATTATGCGAGTATTTAAATTAGACTAGATTAAATATAAAATAAATAAATAAATAAATAAAACTTTTTTCTTTTAATTTCTTTTAAATTAATTGCCTTTTCTCACAGTATGTCATCACATCATCACAGCCTCCCTTGTCATCCACTATATAACCCAAATATATACCCATTTATTTACCTCCTTATTCACCTACATGTACCTACCTACATTAACACAGGAAAAATACTTTTTAAATCATTTAAGAAAATATTTGCTTCTATTTTCATTCACCATTACGGCAACCAACCAACAAAAAGAGCTATTCCCTAAATAAAATCACATTAGGTATGAAGTTTATACTATAAACAATAAACCATAAAGCCCGCCTTGACGTCATCACCCTGCGACGACACACGGAAAAAATGGCGACGCTGGTTGTGGACCTTTGGAGAAATGCGCTGCCTAGTCATGAAATATTCTGTAAACTGCAAGAGAGCAGGCACTTGGAGCCACAAGGGACGAGCAGGAGGATAGTTAAAAACCTTACCTTTTGTCTGAACGGAGATTTGTTTGTGTGGGATAATTTAGAGAGCGTGTTTTATACCACAAACCTGCGGCAGCTCAACAACGAGCTCGTTTCCCACACTGACAAACACCAGGTTAGATTTGTTTACTATACAGATAACGTGCTTATTTATCACTCTACAGATAAAGGGAGTTACCTACATAATGTTATTAGGCTTTTAAATGGGAGGCAGAATTGTTCCTGGTGTCAGAAACAGTACTTAATCATGTTTCCTCTAAGATATTTGTTTTGTCTTGTTTTTTTTTTTGTTTTGTCTGTTTTGTTTTATCTTGTTTACAGACTTTGATGTGCATCAACCCACCACTATTTGAGGTGTGTCAGGTTCTGCTTAGTCCCACTCAGTATCACGTTGCTCTTATTGGTCAGCGTGGGGTAACAGTGCTTGAGTTACCCCAGCGTTGGGGTAAGAAGTCTGAATTTGAAGGTGGACGCCTTCAGATCAACTGCAGGTGAGTTCAGAAATGTGACACGCTGGTCCCGAAAACCCTTCCACCACCGTGTAATGTTACTTTCCTGGTATAAACAGTAATAAATTAGTTCGTATTTGTACTAATTGCGCTGTTGTTTCTAATGAAGTTCTTTGCTGCTGTCTGTTCTCAGGACTGTTCCAGTGGCTGAGCGCTTCTTCACCAGTTCTACCTCCGTGACCCTGCGCCAGGCTGCTTGGTATCCCAGTGAGACCGAGGAGCCCCATCTAGTACTGCTCACCTCAGACAACACCATCAGGTACTCGCGCGTGCCGTGAGCATGTCGGAATAACACGAGCAAAGCTTGTTGTTTAATCCGAGAGGTTCTTGATGACCTAAAGACTGTAGAGTTCAAGTTCAAGTATTCGCAGAAAATCATTTCTCCCACCAAAGAAAAAGTATTAGCATATTTTTTGGTCCTGTTTACATTTCAGAAAATCCCATTGATACGAATTTGCAGTTGTTATTAGAAAATAACCTATAAAAAAAAATAACCATTGGCAAACGGTACTAATTTAACAGTTTCAGTTTTTATGCTAGATTTTATGGGATTGTATTTATCTTGACCGCTTTTGTGTTTTGTTTCTGTAGATTTTACAGTGTTAAAGAGTCTCAGACTCCAGCTCGAGTGCTTCCAGTGTCTCAGTCTGAGGAGGAGAGCAGCATCCACCCAAGAGGGTAAACAAACACAACACTGTGGCTCTACACTGCATTTACTTGCATTTTAATCCAAGCTATTCTGAGATCCAAATCATTCGCTGTGAATAAATAATGGATCCTACTGTTAATGACGCCAACAACCTCTCCTCTAGGCGTTCCTATGCAGCCTCTCTGGGTGAGATCGCCGTGGCGTTTGACTTTGGGCCGTTAGTCGACGCACCTCGCCACCTCGCCAGCATGCGGCTGAAGGAGGACCTGCTGGTTTACCCGTTATACATCCTCTACGGGAATGGAGAAACGTTTCTGAGTTACACCTCCCTCACTTACACGTAAGGCCTCTTGTTCGTAAACACACAGAAACTCATATCTGTTTCTTATGCATATATTGTCCTCACTTTGAGATATTATTCAGAATATTTTGAAAGTTTTTCAGTGTATAAGGGCCTTTATTGTGTGTGTGTCAGTAATATAGGGAAGCTTCTGGGTCCTCTACCCATGTACCCTGCTGCAGAGGATAACTACGGCTACGACGCCTGTGCTGTGCTATGTCTGCCTTGCGTGCCCAACATCCTTGTGATCGCCACTGAAGCAGGAATCCTCTATCACTGCGTAGTGTTAGAGGCAGAGGAGGAAGAGGATGGTGGAGTAAGTACAAACAGAAGCCCTCCAGTTAGTGTAATAAACCTACATAGTATGTTATAGTCACATCCAGAAGTATTGGCACCTATAGGTAATGGCTTGTATTAAATCATCAGTCATTTCTGTGTCTTTTTTGCATTAACATTGTGTGGTATCGTGTATAGTTAATAACATAAGTCGATGTTTAATGTTTGTTGTGTGTGCGATGTGTGCAGGTTGTAGAGAGGTGGTCCCGAGGATCAGAGTCAGTACCATCGCTCTACGTGTTCGAGTGCGTAGAGCTGGAGCTCACTCTCAAACTGGCCGCCGGGGAAGACGACGACCCGACAGATTCGGACTTCACCTGTCCGATCCGGTTACACGGAGGTCAGCCTGGTGTGAGGAGGAAAAAAAAATACAGCTCTCTTTGTGACTCTCAACTACTCTTAATATCTGTTTGTGGTTTGTTTTTCAGACCCTCTGTGTCAGCACAGGTACCACTGTACACACGAAGCCGGCGTTCACAGCGTAGGACTCGTGTGGTTCAACAAACTCCACAAGTTCTTGCAGTCAGGTGAGGCGCTGCGGACGTTTTGCTTTAACGTGAACGTCTTTGGATTTAGTTCTAGTCCAGTAAAATGCTGTGTGTGTGTGCAGATGAGGAGGATAAGGACAGCCTACAGGAGTTGGCAGCTGAGCAGCGCTGCATAGTCGAGCACATCCTCTGCACCAAACCTCTCACAAGCAGGTACCTAACAGTAGTGTTAAACATCTACAGAGGGTAGATGCAGAGGGTCAATAAATGGAATCTTTACCAACTTTTTTACAAACTAATATTTAAAAAAAAAAATCCACATATGAATGGTTAATAATACCGGCCTAAAACATCCAGCCGCTCCCTGAGGTTGAGTTGAACCATGGACCTGTTGTGTGTGTGTGTGTGTAGTTTACCTGCTCCTGTTCGTGGTTTCTGGATCGTGTCTGATCTGTCCCTGGGTGCCACGTTGATCTGCATCACCAGCACTTACGAATGTCTCCTGCTTCCTTTACTGTAAGACTCACCGAAATCTATTTAGTCTCGGACTTTTGTCCTGACACAACGAGGAAAAAGGTCACAAACCCACATCGAACATTAAAAGAGCTTTTATTCCCTGTTCACCTTGCAGCAGTTCCATGCGTCCTCCTTCCCCTCCTCTGCTGTGTACACGGATGGGAGCGGAGGAAGGCTCTGTAAGCTCTCCTCTGCGTGGACTGGCTCACGACTCGTTCGAGCAGCACATCAGGAACATCCTGGCACGCAACTCCACCAATCCGCTCATGCTCAGGTACGTGATGGAAATCTTGTCTTAAAGGCTTGCGCTCCGATCAGATGAGCTTTTGTTGAACACTTATGAGGCTTATTTAGTTTGGAGATAAGCCCTAATCCCTAGAACACTGTGAAACATATTAGACACACTTGGTATAGAGCTGTTATTTAGTCAAAACCCTGAACCTTCACACTGCTCAGATCAGATCAGACTCCAATACGATCATGGACTTTTGGTCAGAGTTTTCATCTGTGTTCTAGGGATTTCATGTGTGTGTGTGTGTGTGTGTGTGTGTGTGTGTGTGTGTTTCAGGTCAGGGGACAAAGACTCCTCTACTCCCACCCCAGAGTGTCTGCAACTACTGAGCAGATCCACGCAGGTCTTTCGGGAGGAGTACATCCTCAAGCTGGACTTGGCCCGTGAAGAAATGCAAAAACGGTACACATTTAACCCGGAAGTTTCTCAGGAATAGACACGTAGACCGTAATCATGACGCTATTACTTCAGTTGTGATTATTCTGTCTGTTATTACTCAGAGTCAAACTGCTGACTAGCCAGAAGAACAAACAGCTGGAAGATCTCAGGATGTGCCGGGAGGAGAGGTATAACAGAATGGAGTGAAAACCAACAATACAAATACATTTATTTTGTTGCGCTCGGTCATGAGTCATTAGTTTCCAGCAGCAGTACATGCTATTTTGTTCATGATGGGTTTGTGTTGAACAGAAAGAGCCTGAGGGAGGCAGCAGAGCGCCTGGCCGACAAGTACGAGGGTGCTAAATATCAACAGGAAACTATTATGAACAGGTGCTTTTTTTTTTTTTTGTTTGTGCCAGTGTTAATTTCATCACCTATTTTTTATTTAGTCTTAGTCTAGTGCCAAATGTCCTTGTTAGTTTTAGTCATATTTAGTCATTCACATATCTTTTTTGTTAGTCTAGTTTTAGTCAAAAAATTGTAGTCTTTTTTTTTAAAATAACACATTATTACTGAGATTATTACTGATAAACATTTCCGTAAAAAGGTGTTTCACATATGTTTCACTCGAACTTGACCACACATCGTGTACAAAAAAAGAGCCTGCGCAACGACAGGAAATATAATTTAACACAAAAAGCTGACTAGACCAGGGGTGGACTTGCGCTCAGGAGTTTTTTTTGAGTGGCGTGTGGACGAATTGTTTCTACACACACACTAAACAGCGCAAAGCCGCGAACTCGTTGTGAATATTTTAAAGGCGTAACAGCTGATGAAAAAGCAGAGACAATTGTAGACGAAAATGAAGAGATTTTATCTTAGTTTTTATTTTATACAAAACATTTTCGTCTCGTCTTTTTTCGTCAACAATAATGCATGTTAATTTAGTCTTAGTCAGCGTTTTTGGACAGTGGTGCAGTCTTGTCATCGTCTCGTCTTAGTCATGAAAAAAAGGTTGTTGAACATATTTTGTCTCGTCTGAAGAAATTAACACTAGTTCGTGCGCATTCTCAATGAAAAGTTCTTCAGTTATTATGCTAATTTTCACTTGGTTACTGTGTTTTTTTTGTTTTTTTTTTTTGGGTGGGTGGTTTTGTGTATGTAGGATGAAGCACGTGCTGGGAAGCCTTCGCAGTCAGCTTCCAGTGTTGTCCGACAGCGAGAAGGACATGAAGAAAGAGCTGCAGACCATCAACGACCAGCTGCGACATCTCGGCAACAGCATCACACAGGCTAGTTACATCGGATGTCACTTCCTGTTGTTGCATCCTTTTGCTTTAAGCACTGCAAACCCTCTAAATTTAGTTCTACGTACATTTACCAACCACGTAAGTAGCCAGTTGGTAATAATTAGGCAAGGTACTGTTTTAAACACTCAACATCACGGGTGGTGCACTTACATAAGAAGGAATAGAATGAGTGTCATATGGTGCAGTCGTGGTGGTCAGGGGATTTCCAAAAACCTCTGAAGGTCTGCATCTTTGTGATCCATTCACAAGTAGCCTTCTGGACAGTCTGCTTATTTGCACTTAAAGACCTGAGCGTAAATCTCATTCTCATCTCATGATCTGCTTTTCTCAGGTCAACATGAAGAAGGATTACCAGAAGAAGCAGATGGATAAAGGCTCAAATTCAGCTCGAGCCACCATAACGCTGAATGTCCATCAGAGGAAGTGTGTGCAGGGCGTCTTAAAGGAGCAGTGAGTCAATGATAAAAACAACAACATTGTAGCATTGTCAAAACACTTTCTTTTTTATTTATATATATATATATATATATATATTTTTTTTTTTACTTCCTGTCTCGTTTATTTACTAACTGACCAACATACCAATTTTTTTTTCCACACAGGGGCGAACACATTGCTGACATGATGAAGCAGATCAAAGACATCAAGAACCATTTCAGTTTCTGAAGAGAAGTAGCGTGAAACGATCGCTGACCACATACAGCAAAAAAACGTTATATTCCAGCTCAATGTCGGATTTCTTCGCTGATAGTTTTGTATACAAGACTCTTTATATGTTTTGGGGGAAGAATAAAATGTGTTTTTTTTGTACACTTGAGAACGCTTGGTTATTCAGCACTGGTGTATTCTCATTTGGGCAGAAGGTGGTGATAAATTTGACGCTGATGGTATTTCTGGCATTAGATTAAATCACTTGTATTGATATGTTACCATTTTTAGATTAGATTAATAGCTAATACTGTGATTTGGACATGATGTACGGTACCAGTGATGATTCGTGCTTCACAAATTGTTTGGAAGGAGTCTCCAGTGTCAGCATTTTGTAACAGAGGTAAAGAGGTTAGACACTGTATTAATCTGTAATGTGTGTGTGGATATATATATATATATATCTGTGTCTCTATCTGCCTGCCTCTCTATCTATCTCTCTCTCTATACATATACATATATATATATCTGTGTCTCTATCTGCCTGCCTCTCTATCGATCTCTCTCTCTATACATATACATATATATATATCTGTGTCTCTATCTGCCTGCCTCTCTATCGATCTCTATATATATATATATATCTGTGTCTGCCTGTCTGTCTGTCTGCCTGCCTATCTCTCTATCTCTCTCTTGCTCTGTCTGCTTATCTATCTAGTTGCTATTTTTGATCATCTGTTGCATTATATCACTAAAAAGAGCCATCACTTCCTTCTGCTAGCTCTAGCAGAGTTATCAGGGTGCGAGTGAAAGAGCAGGAGGTGAAAGTGGTTGAGAATTTCTTTGTTGGGCGGAAAAAAAACTAAGTGTGATAAATCAACCAAAATCAAGCCCTCAGTTGTGCTTTAAGTACAGTTTGGTTTATTAGATATGTACAGAGATATGTACACAGTACAGTATATAAATCATCCATGCGAACAGAACGACACCCGTTAACGCCGTCGATAAACTACAGGTTTTCCACAAAGCAAGTAGAACCATAAAATCATACCGGATTAGAGGAAAATTAACTGATCAGTCCAATGAATTCGCACACGATGTTGTTGTATCGTTTAGAGCTTCATGAATATTTTAAAAAAGGTAGTTAGAAAGTAGACGAAAGAGTTCATTGTGTCTTGGTGTCGTGTTCCTGTCAAATAGACTTACATGAGAAAGCAGCAGCAGCAAAAAAAAAAAAAAAATCACAACTGTAGTCTGTGTGTTGAGTGTTGATTTTTACATAAACCACGAGATGGACAGAATTGGGACAAATAAAAAAAAAGGTAAAGATGAGACTTTAGTTTAAAAAAAAAAAAAACACTTCAGACCAGGAAGTGCTGCCCACGTTTCACCAACAGCGTTTTTTGTGTAAACTCTGATGTCTCTGAACGATCTCGTGTGAATGGAATAAAAAAAAAAAAAAAAAGTCATACGCGATGCGCTGAAACGGGCAGGAAACTGTCGTTACACCTCACAGAAAAGTCAGTGACTGGAACTGTGATTTCAACACCGTGTTGAAAATCAGCAGCGATGTATGAAAGTAGTTTGAATAATTCGTACAAATTTATCCATGTGCATGGAGTGGACAAAGCGCCTGACGATGACGGTGTTGTTTACGCGTCTTAAGATTTTAGCGGTTTTATTTACATTTTTTTTCCTCTGTCAGTTCATGAAATTAAGAAAAAAAAATTTGTATTCACTTAAAAGTATATTTTCAAAGTTTACCCCTCATCTATCCTTTATGAAATTCAGCGTTTTATTTAGCGTGCATGGATGATCGACTGTTTTTTTTATCTCGCGCGTACGTTATTACGTCGAGTCGGCTAGCTTTCTTTAACCTGTTAGACTTTTTTTGAGCTACCTCGTGAGAATAGACTATAATAAACTGATGATTTGTCCATCCCTGAAGTGATCACGGATTAACTCGGGTGTTTAAGAAGAAGCCGAAGAACGTTTGTCGTCGTTTTTTTAAATTCATCCCGTGCTGCACGTTCCACAAGTTTTCCTATAGCGTTGATGAGCACGGAATTCACCTCACTGAGATTTACAGGGTTGATGGATGTTGGACAATAGCAGCGGCTACACGATTTAGTGTCGTCTCGTTTGAGCTTAAAGTTGCATCTGCAGATCCATCTGAGTTTGTCGTGAATCAACGCAAGACAGATTCTCCAGGGTCAGACATGAAGAACAGGAAAAAAAAACTAAAAAAAAATAAATAAATGTCATCGGACCCACCGGATAGACCTCGATGTTGAAAAATCTGTCGGCTGAGAGGTCCTCGATTTGTCTGCTAAGTGTTTGAAAAATACTGACACAACACGGGGTAGAAATGAGTCACGGACGCAAAAAAAAAAACGGCCAAATCAACTAAACGCAATATACATATATTTTGTATACACACTTATGTACAAATACTACTAGCAGATCCTTCATAAAAGTCCCCGTCTTTAGGCTCAGCGGATGGTGTAGATAAAAGAAGAAAGTAGACCAGGAACAGAGTGAAGCATAATGGGGAAAAAGACAGACGTTTCACATTTTGTCACATGCTCTAAGAGCTTTAGAAAATAGTCGTAGTGTTCTTACGTGTCAGACCCTTTGTTTCGGTTTGTTTCTTTCAGTGTTTAAAAAAAAAATAAATAAATTTCTACCTCATTGCCAGTGTCCTGCTCCTCAGCAAGAGCTGGAGAAGACTGAGTACTGGAGTACTGAGGTGTTGGGAGATCTGAGAAGTAAGTGTGTGTGTTGTGTGTGTGGGTGTGTTGAAAGAGAAAGAAAGAAGGCTGCTGGATGAAGAGAAAGTATCATGTCTCAGGAAGCTGGCTGATGTCTGTCAGGTTGGTGTCGTTGAGGATGGCACGGATTCGCTCTAAAGAGTCTGCCTGCCGGATTCTCTCTAACTGGACCTGAGAGAAAAGAAGGGGGGGAAGAAAAAAAAAAAGAATTAAGCATGACCAAGTGTACTGAAGTTGATGCTTTCCATACTGGCTGCATATACTGTATGTTGTTTTAATGAAAGGGAACAGCATTTTTATTCACTGAAGGCTTTTGAGATTTACACATTCTAGCAGTTTCTAACTAACTAAATTGTCCCCAGGATGCTCAGTCCCTGACTGCCTTCTGATTAGGTTAAGTCTGTTTAATTAATTGAACAGTCATAGGCAAAATGTTATTTACCTGTAGAGTCTGTGAAAGCTTGACAAAGTCTCTCTGGACCTGCTCGCTGACATCCAGCTCTGTCTGTAGTCTTTGTGCTTTGTCCTTTTCCTCAAACACTTGAGTCTCTAGTGCTGTCTGTTTTATAATAAACAAAAGAGAGACAGGATTCAGAGCTAGCTCGCTTTTTTCCTGAAGGTTTTGATCCCTGGTCATCCTTTACAGGGTGTCAAATGTTTGCCGTAGTGAAGTGGATTAAGTCTCTTCGCAGATTTGTTTGACTCAACAATTTTTTTTCATAATTCAAGTCTTTTTTTGTGGTGGGGATGTGGTAGCCTAGTGGTTTAGGTGTTGGGCTACCAATCGGAAGGTTGTGAGTTCGATTCCTACATCCACCAAGCTGCCACTGCTGGGCCCCTGAGCAAGGGCCTTAACCCTCAATTGCTCAGTTGTATAAAGACGAGATAATGTAAGTAAGTCTCTCTGGATATAAGGGCGTCTGCTAAATGCTGTAAGTGTAAAATGTTTTTTTTTTTTTCCGTCAGTCTAAATTGGTGTGTGAATGTCATCCATGGACGAAATGTGACTTCTCTATTTATTTGACAACCTTTCGCAAAAAATTGGAAACATGCTGTTCGGGAGCCAAAAGAGTCGACTCTTTAGTGGTGAATCAGACCGGATGATCCGTCTTGTTAAACAGATCTGAAATTCGTGTTTTTCTAGAATGAGCTCGTCACAAGCTTTAGGATATTGAGGGTTGTAATCTGATTGGCTAGTTGTACACAGGTTTATACACTGTTTTCCAAAATCAAAGCCTTTGAAATCTTTTGAACACGACGACACGGCTGTTTCAAACGAATAAAAAATATTCGTAGTAAAATATGGACATTTAAATCAGGTGGAACATTAAATAAAGCCTCAGGTTATGCAAATTGACTTATATCCAAATTGTCTCTGTTAGCAATTCTAACCGAAAAGAGAGGAACGTGAGGTGAATCCGTGTTGTCGTGGATGATCGCACCTTGCTATTGAGGGCATCTTTGAGCTGTTCCTCCAAGCTGCTTTTCAGCCCCTGGACACTTTCTAACGCTTGGCTCTTCTCCGCCAGGCTGCTCTCTAGCTGTTCGCATCAGAACAAAACACAACGGTTCAGGATCAGCCCAATTCAAACAGCTTCAGTCCAATTTCCTTAGAATCAGTTCAGCTGGGGTTCTTTACCTGCTCTTTTTCAGTCTTGACTCGTTCCAGCTCCGTCTTCAGGCTGGAGAAAGACGCTGGAATAGAAGACGGAAGATTGTGATGAAATGTCCCATGAGCGATCCTGAACATTAGTGCTGGCTTAATATAAGTACATCACATAGGGGCAATGACATTATACCACAGCGTTTGCTGCTGAATTCTCAGATCTGATTGGTCGGATGTTCCTAGAACAGTAGCTCAGATTGCAAGGATTCTATTAACATACTTGTTCTAACTTACCGTTTCTTTAATAACAAAATGCACGAAGACGTTTACGTGTAATTTAACAAAAAACATTTTTGTTTATCAGGTGATTCTTGCTATTAGGAGATTTATTTTATACTTTTTCCAGGGTAACTGGTAACTGGAAATTTTCTGCCACAATCATCTGTTTACAGCTGCTTTAAATGTCAGCGACAAATGTCATCCTTTTCTATTGAGAAATGTCACTCACTCTATTGAGAAAGGGCATTCACTAAATTCCAGGGGTTTCGTTACCACGACGTAAAGTGGGCGTGTTTCTGGAGGTCTTGGAAAAATGCCCTCTTTCAAAAAAAACAAAAAAAAAACAGCATACCTACCATGGATAATGAAGGACAAAACAGTCATACAGGTAGATTTTATATTTTATATCTATTATGCTTTATTATCTTACATTTAAGCTATTTTCGAAAACAAATAAACAACCAAAAACTACGGTTAGGGTTAGATTATCAAATAGGCCACGCCCACCCGATGACACTATCTGTTACGCTGTTCTGAAATCCCTGGAAATAAGTGCATTCCGTTGGAAAAGCTGTGGTATAAGAGGAACAAAACCTCAAAATGAACTTCAGCTGGAAAACAATCAACACGGTCACGTCGTTGATTATTCTCATAAAACAGCGTGATTACTAGAATCTAGAACTCCTGCGTTTCGTTCCTTATTGCCGTTGTGAAAGGGTTACGACGTCTTTCGTTCTGTAATCGGTTCATCTCCAGCGTTCTACAAGATATTACCGTGCAATAACCTTGCTTTAGTGTTAATTTCGTCAACAACCTTTTTTTTTCATGACTAAGACGAGACGATGACAAGACTGCACCACTGTCCAAAAACGCTGACTAAGACTAAATTAACACGCATTATTGTTGACGAAAAAAGACGAGACGAAAATGTTTTGTATAAAATAAAAACGAAGATAAAATCTCTCTTCATTTTCGTCTACAATTGTCTCTGCTTTTTCATCAGCTGTTACGCCTTTAAAATATTCAGAACGGGTTCGCGGCTTCGCGCTGTTTAGTGTGTGTGTAGAAACAATTCGTCCACACGCCACTCAAAAAAAAAAAAAATCCTGAGCGCAAGTCCACCCCTGGTCTAGTCAGGATTTTTGTGTTAAATTATATTTCCTGTCGCTGCGCAGGCTCTTTTATTGTTCATGACAGCTTATGTCCCGATGACCGGTCTTTGCATTACGATTAAAAGCAGGAACAATAAAGTAAAAAATGTGATGTGCAGTCAAGTTCGAGTGAAACATATGTGAAACACTTTTTTTTACCAAAATGTTTATCAGTAATAATCTCAATAATAATGTGTTATTTTAAAAAAGACTAAAATTTTTTTGACTAAAACTAGACTAAAATTAAAAGACTTTTAGTCGACTAAAACTTGACTAAAGATACCTTGAGTTTTCTTTTGACTAAAACTCGACTAAAATGACGAGACTTTTAGTCGACTAAAACTTGACTAACAAAAAAGATATGTGAATGACTAAATATGACTAAAACTAACAAGGACATTTGGCACAAGACTAAGACTAAATTAAAAATAGGTGACAAAATGAACACTACCTTGCTTAATGTTATTTTTTGACATGGAAAACAAACTTGACTGACACCATCGACGAACACACAAGAACAACATGCTACACAAAGATTTGGTCTAAACACATAGCCGTGTTGTTTTCTTGCAGATGTGCAAGCGGTGCCGTCGCTCAGGAACACGGTGTGCTCGGATGGGATTAATGTGATGTGATGTGTACGGTTAGACAGTTAAAATGGCATTAGTTACTACCGGCGTAGAGACAGACAGACAGCCGAGACACATGTTATACACTCAGCCAGTGAATCATACCTTCCAGGATGTCTGAATGTCCCCAATAGAGGAAGAGGGAGAAGGTGAGGGGGGAAACAAAAGATTTGAATCAGAGCAGATGAGAGAAACTGGCTCCTTTTCGTACAGGCATTATGCAAGAAATTAATTTCTTAATACTTGATTGGATCGCAACAACAAACTTTTCCTGACATTTAAGGGTGGTGAAACAATTTATCACAAGCTTTAGTGTGATGACAGAAAACTAAACGCAGATTAAAAATGGAGGCACAAATGGAGAAGAGGCTTGCTGGAAACTTTGCTGGGAAAAATCGCAGGATCTTTACAAACCTCTGGCCCTGTAGCTAGACTATAGTCTGATGATGTGCCTTGAGCTACATAATTTACATAAATGTAAGTGATTTGATGAATTTGAGAATCTTCTACAGAAGCCGGTCCCTGTTTATGAAACCTAATGTTGCTGAACAACCAGTTCATCAGCTTTGCGAGTCTTTGTTTTTGGGGCTCAGATCGTGATTAAGCCAGTCAACTAGATGGAACAGTCTAGGATTTGTTATCTGCTGTAATTTTCCACCAAGAAAACTAGCCATCTTATCTTATGATCCGGAATCAACCCTGTTGGTCCAACCAGCTTTAACCTCAACCTAGTTTTCTATAACCAGCTTCTACACACACACACAAACACACCTCTTATAATTAAGGCCCTGAAGCTTCGACAAAACACACGCGCTTACCAATCTCCTCTTTGCAGCCCTCGATCTCCAGCTGTAGTGTGTCCTCAAGGTTCTCTTTGAGGCACTGCTCTGCCTGGATCTGTTCCTTCAGGAACAAGATCTCGGCCTTCAGTTTCTCTTCCAGGTGCTCGGACGCCGTGTGCACCGAGACGATGTCCTCGCGGTACTGCAGCACTAATGACTGGAGTTCCTTCGGAGGGAAGAACATTGAACTTTAAAAGACCCTTTAAGTTCATAATCCATGATTTAGGAGCTAAAATTAGCAGTAACTCTCCTGAAAAAGAATCCCATGGATACGTATGCAAAAAAAAACAAAACAAAAAACAATATAACATTGCCTCAACAATAATATCCACAACGTAAAAAAATATCGCTGACGTTTAATCAGCGGCTGTGTTCGGAAATGTGGATCTCAGCGGTACCTGGATGGTTGCGGGCATCTGGAAGTTCTCATCCTGCTGTAGCGTCAGGTGAAGTCTGTGTTTGCCCTGTAGACTGTCGTTTTCTCTCTGCAGTCTGCTCAGCTCCTCAGCCACCTGTTCCCTAGACTTCAGCAACACAGCCTGGACACACACACACACACACATCAGCCTACACAGATTTTTACACCATATTCGGGTGCTTTATATCTGGAGCACATTTTGAGCTGAAAAAGAAAACCGCTCACTCTAACTACAGTAGCTTGATATCTAGGTTAGGTTATTAGCTTTTCAGAACGTAAAGATGAAATAATAGTTTAATTTGCCTTCGCCGCAGCTTCTGAGGTTGCATCATGTCGCAAAAAACAGACAGATTTTTATTTTTGGGTTCTACATTGGAACATTAGTCATCAAAGATTTACGACATATTGACGTAATCATTTGGCTTTTCTTATGACTTGACTTGATGAAGAGGTTACAAATGTGCCGGATGTTACGCAGCGACAAATATACGTTTGCCACGTACTGTCTGCCTCTACTAGCGCTGGCTTTTGAGAAAATGTTTTAGACTGTAACAGACAAGAAGTTACCTGTTTCTTTTATTGTATTATTTTGCTCCTTTATGCTTGGTGATTTCTTAGGGGTAGCTACAAATCAGTTGCTTTTCTTTTTCTTGTGTCACTTGTGTCTCTTCATGGGCTTCATTATGAGAGCACTTAATACTGATTGAAGACCTTGAAGCCCAGTTTAGAACAAGCTGGAAGACAGCAATTGTCTCTCAATGTGAATCATGGGATTTAAACATTGCATCGCACTCAGATAACCGTGTGGATTTAAAGCTCATCTCATCTTCATCATCACTCATCAAAAAAAACTGGGCATTCAAACACTAAGTTTACTCCTCATTGACTCATTAAAAAATAAAAAAAAAATAATAAAAAAAAAGAGGACAATGCTTACTTGCAAGTTTATTCATTTACTTGGGGCACTTGGGGGGAAAAATAAAATAGTCCCCCAAGTGTATATAAGCACTTGGGGGGAAAATAAAATAGTTGTAAAAGCTTATTTGTTTTGTGAAGGTGTGTATATCAGTACATGTCAAAAATCTGAACCCCTCAGAGTAACATCTAAAAAAAAAAAAACAAATGAAGTGTTACAAGACACACGCATGAAATTGACAAGAAGCGCTGAAACACCATGCCACTCACTCAGACGTGTTTTTCTGTCTTCTAAACCGAAGGAACGCATGACTTGTAAAATGAATTACAGACGGCAGCACAGCAAATTTCAATACCCCACCCGGCTACTTTGCCTGCCGCTGCTCTGCTGTGCGTGATTTTTTGCAGCTATTGTTCAACCGGTGATTGCCGAGAACTCCCTTTTGACAAGCACTAACTGAGTGCTGCTTGCTTCTGGCGAAGGCAAAACCGTTGAGGTATTTAAACTATGGACTTCAGAAGCTCGAACTTCCTCAACACTGACCGGAAGCTGACCTTTTTTAACCTAAAGAAAAGCTTGAACGCTCACAAGATTATACACATTTTATACACACATCTCTAACCATTAGTCGTGGCCTAATGGTTAGAGAGTCTGACTCCTAACCCTACGGTTGTGGGTTCGAGTCTCGACTGAGGTGCCCTTGAGCGAGGCACCGAACCACCCCAACTGCTCCCCGGGCACCGCAGCATAAATAGCTGCCCACTGCACCGGGTGTGTGTTCACAGTGTGTATGTGTGTGTGTTCACGGCTGTGTGTGTGCACTTCGGATGGGTTAAATGCAGAGAACGAATTCCGAGTATGCGTCACCGTACTTAGCCGTACGTCACGTCACAACATGAACAGAGCTGATGATTTCTGTTACACCATTCAGCACAAATCAGAAATCAAATTAGTTGTCTTGCACTAGTACTATAGGTTATTTGTTTAACTAGTGAATGATTGATTGCATAAAGTAATGGATCCTTTCACACCAAATAATAGAAATAATATTCTCTTTCCATTGAAAACCAGTCCAGTAACCAAACAGACTCGGCAAGACAACATGGAAATAACTATCAAAGGGGCGGAGCCAGCAGCTTTTTTTATTCCTGATTGGTTAAGCTTAATGTCCAACACCATATCATAACAAAAAAGTAATGTTTTTTTTTTTAACAAGCATGCTTATCAAAAATGTTGTCTGGTTGTCAGGCAAGTCTTATTAACGAACACATAACCTGAATATTGTATGTTGTACTGCTTCTGATTATGATATCTGACGATGATGATGCATAGATGTAGTCGCATTGATTGGCGTCACCCTGAGTCAAACTGGCGGAAGATCGATCTAAAATCTCCCGTTACAGCCAAATATCAACGTATAGTCATTTAGTGTTTTTTTTTTTTTTTTGGTCTTTGTGTGTGTGTGTGACGCGACCGTACCATCTGCTCCTGGGTGTTCCTCTTGGCCTGGCTAAAGGCTTGTTGGAGTTCGCTCAGCATCGACTCCGACTCCTGGACTTTCTGCATTAGTGCTGAGACCTTTGGGACACAACCGTGTCAGGCATCAAATATCAGTGTTTCAATTTCCACTGTGTGTGTGTGTGTGTGAGATTTTTAATCACTGTTAAATGTTGACAAGGTGGCACACGGCGATGCCGAAAATGATTCTTACCTTAGCGTTGGTTTCTTCTTGGCCCTGCTTCACAGAGTCTTCCAACTCCTGCTTCTCGCTCATCGTCCTCTCTAGTTGTTCGTTGGCTTGCCGAAGCATTGCCTGCAGTTTCTTCACCTAAACAGGACAGAGATTTTTATATACATCAATGAACCACCAGTCACCACTGGCTGTGCTTCAAACCTACTCGCAGTTCACAGCAGAAAATTGTCTGACCTGATCTCGTGTCTCCGCCTCCTGCCCCTGAATGACCTGAAGCTGCTTCTCGTAATTAGAGCACATATCACAACGCCGGCCCAACTTCCTCCCTGCGTTCTTCAGCTGAACAAAACAAGAACAGTGGACGGTGTGAACGTATAATAATTAAATAACACACAGACGTTCGAAGTTCGTTCCGATTTGTCATGTGGTTCATACACAACAGCTCAGATGACAAATTATGATCACGCTGCCAGCGACAGATAGTTTTATTTTTGTCTTTGCATGTTCCTCAGTTAGGGGTCTTCCACAGTCACATGATTGAAAAGGTTTGTAATGAAAAGACTAGGACAGATTTTTAAAGAAATGCTTACATTACAAAACTAACCTCTGACACAGGCCACTTCTGCATGACCTTATCCTCTTACCTACCACTGCGTATTAATTGCCACCACATCTCATTTCAGTGAAATATTATTCACACGTATTTTCTGTCATTTTATTTCTCCTACCTCCTGCTGAAGCAGGTTCCACTCCGAGTCGCTGACCAAACGGTATCCGGCTGGAGGCAGGTAAGTGGCGTCAAGGCGCTGTGAGATGCTCGAGAGCAGCGACGCCGTCTCCTCCTGCTCTGGTGTCATGGCCTTGATTGCCTTCTCCTGGTCCTTAGTGAGTAGGAAAGGCAGGGAGCCGATGGAGGGTGCCACCAAGGGGGAGTACTCGGCGCCGACCAGCGGGCCAAAGTCCGGCTCGTCCAGGTTGCTGGCTGATTTGGCTTTGTGGTTCAGTCCTTGAGGTTGCAGAGTGTTTCCGGAAGAGCCCAGGCTGTCTGTAGACTGCACTCGACGGAGACTGTCTCTACAGAGGTCGCAAGAGTCAGGCCTGTCCTCGTCCAGCGAGTGTATCGAGCTGTGGATGCTATGGTTCAGGTGGGACTAACGTGAGAGACACAGAACACAATTTAGAAGGCTCTGGACCTTGTGAGCATAGATAGTGATAAAATAAGGAAGTTTAACTAAGTAAAGCCCAGTTCCACATGCAAGATTTACTACTTGTCGTAATTTATAATATACCTCCTGTGTTGGTTCTTTAAACGCTCCTAATTATTCACTCGTTTATAAATCACTTCATGGCTTAGGCCCGAAATACATGACAGATATGCTAATTAAATATAAACCAAGCAGACGACTCAGATCATTAGGATCAGGTCAGTAAGAGATACCAAGGGTTCACTCAAAACAAGGTGCGTCAGCATTTAGTTATTATGCCACCTATAACTGGAATCAGCTTCCAGAAGGGATCAGATGTGCTTCAACAGTAGACACTTTTAAATCAAGATTAAAAACACATCTGTTTAACTCTGTATTTACTAAATGATCACTGTGCTGCTTCACACTGACTGCACTTTTTATCCAAATCACTTTTACTCCTGTTTTATTCTTTTTAACATATTTTAAACTGTTTTTATTGAAATCACATTTATTTTCTTTAATTGTTCTTTGTTTTTATAATGATTTTATCGTATGTCTCTTATTTTTACATATATTTTTTTTCTCTCTTATAAACTGTTTTCTAATTTCTACGTAAAGCACTTTGAATGACCTCTGTGTATGAAATGTGCTATACAAATAAACTTTTAAAAAAATACTTCAATTTATTTGCATAGCACTTAACAATTCACATTGTCTCAAAGCAGCTATACAGAATTATAGAAAAAGAGGAGAAAAAAAATAAAGAAACAAATAAATGAATACATACATTTAAAGTTTAAAATTTATTTAAAAATATTAATTAAAAATTTTAAATACTATGTATATATATATATCTATATCCCTATCCCCAGTGGCAAAGAAAAACTCCCTGAGAGGATATGAGGAAGAAACCTTGAGAGGAACCAGGCTCAGAAGGGAACCCATCCTCATTTGGGTGACACTCTACAGTAAATAGTGTAAATGTAAATAATGCTTTAAAATTGTCCATTTATCTCCTTTTTCACCTGGAGAATAAATCACATTTCATGGTTATTTCTTGTCCCTGCATTTTTCTTTTGCTTACTACACCCACAAAAATGACCCCAACCATAAATGTTACTCCTCACCCCAGACAACTTCTCAAAGGTTGTAACAGTCCTTTCTACAACAGTTTAAAATAAAGAGATGCACCCGAGAGCTCCCGAGGATCTAATGGGTCAGCACAAACTGAGTTCACCATGGACTCTACACTTATTCCTTCCTGTCAAAGTCTTCAAATGATTGCTGATAAAGACCAGACCGTACAGCTGACTGACGCAATAAAGGCATGGCGGTCTCCGTGCAGCCCCCACATTAGTTTAGTCACACTGAGGGAAGCTGGATCGTAACTCAAAACTATGATCAGGTATTCAGTCAACGATTATTTCAAACGGTTCGAATTTTTTTTTTACTATCATTCAAGTTGAAAGGCAAATGGTTGATTTTGTCGTGTTATGTTTTAGAATACTGTGAATTTGGTACCTCCTCTATTGAAAGGCCTAGGAAAGAGTCCTCGGCGGCCTCGGTGTGGTCTGCACCATCGTCGTCACCAGCTTCTTGAGCCTGACTGAGCCGTTCCTTCTCGTCCTCCTCCTGAATAAAACGCGTTTATATCAATAAACATCGGCATGCGAATTTGATTTGCAAACAAATTTAAAATAAACGAAGGAGAGTATATATCGTCGCTGTCGGGCGGAATCCTCGTATCTCCAAAACTGTTATTTTTCATTTAATTAAAAAAACGCCGTACCTTATCTGCAGTGCACAGGGTTTAGTCCGCGTTGCAGTGGATTGTCTTGCGCTAAATTCCTGTCCTCAGACGAGCACCAGAACTAGCGGGGGTCAAGATTTTTTTTTCTTTGAGCCCAGTGTTTTGAAGACATTTACCTCAGAAGACGTGTTGATTCGTTGTGACTCTTATTAAGGAGAAATATGCCGTGAAGCTCTCTTGTGCTCAAGCTATTTTCAAGACTTTAGATTGGTTAATAACTTGTAAAAATAACAGACCCACGTGGGGACTGACCAATAGCATGGATATGTGAAAAAATATGAAATTGACCAAATTTGGACATACGAGGTTTTCGCCCGACAGCGACGATATAATGCATCATAAAGAGGTGTAATGTTTGACTAAATGGTGAGCTGTTGTACCTGGTCCCTCCTCTTCATCTCCTCGACCTGGCGCAGCTGTTCAGAGCTCAGCACGCTTTCTATGCGTTGCATGTCTCGCATCAGCAGCCGCTGCGACTCCAGGAACTGGTCGTTGGCGCGCTGCCAAGTGTTCTTCAACTGGTTGTGCTGTTGACGCTCCAGCTCCAACATGTGACACACTGCAAATATAGATTTAATTTCTAGCTGATAGCCAGCCATCCAGCCATCCATCCATCCATCCATCCATCCGCACATCTAAATTCTCTATCACCTACTACTTATTATTTTCTACACAGGGTCATGAAGAACCAAGAGTCTATCACAAGGGACTTGGGCACAAGGTATGGGACACTGTAGACAGATATATAAATTATTCTAACCACATTTTTATTATCAGGACTGGTGCAGCTGCTTAATATGAACTAAAGGAAACACCCAGTGAGACCTTGAAACAGCGTTACTAGACGGATCAACAACACTAAATACGCACCTTCATGGAGTTCTTTCCGAAGCTTCTCTGCGTCCTCCTGGAGGACAGATTTCTGGGTATTGAGGACAGCGACGTACATCTCTAAATCGGTCCGACACGACTTCTCAGCCTCGAGGACATGGTTGAGCTCCTTCACCTGTGAGACAAGAACAAATACCAGAAATGTATGACATCATTTTACAATCTGTACAAATTTATTTCTAAGAAAATTCTCCAAAAACTACAGAGGAAGGTCAAATCAGGCATTTTTACATTAATAGAGTAAAGAAAGGGAAACCAATAATAAAAAGACAGTGTAACTTTCACTTCCTCAAAGCCGACCTTAGCTGCCTCGAGTTCTTTAACCCTCTCTTCTGCACTCGTCAGCTTGGCCTTCAGGGTAGCGATTTCATGCTCCATTGGCATCACCACAGAACGAAGTTTCTCTGCATCCTCCTGCGCCTAAGGGGAAACCAGCTTCCGCTCAGTCACTTTTTTTCTGAGAAAACATGACTACCGAACACCAAAATTAACCCAGTTTCTTAAAATGTTCTCTCGAACAACTGGAACCGGATTAATTAGCCTTGCGTTTGCAGGAAATGTTAGCAATCTTCACTGACCTTCTTCATATCGTTCTCCAGGTTCTCCTCCACCTGTCCCTCGGAGAGACGGCGCCGCAGTTCGGCCAACTCCCTCTCGACCCCTTCGCGATACTGCCCCCACTGCGCTCGGTCCTGCTCTAAACGCTGGTGGAACCGCACCTCGTACTCCCGCAACGTGTCTGAACAAAGGTGGGGAATTTTTCATTACCGGACTATGTTTATACGTTATATCCCTGAATACTGTAGCAATCCGGTCCATGCCCATTTTATATGGCATTTAAGTATAAAAAAAAAGTTTAGAAGTATGTAAAAATATAAGTATATTTTGTCTAAGGAATATGAACTAGCTCAATACATAATAAATAGAGCTAATTTTGAAGCAGGCCTCTGACATACGGAAAGAATATATAAAAAATGGCGACACACAGGACAAGGTCTGAGAATTCCTCTTAAAGGCCATTGACCAATATAATGTCAGTGCTAAATGAAAGCAATCACAAATAAAATTAAATAAATGAGTCTGGGGTCGGGGGCACGGTGGCTTAGTGGTTAGCACGTTCGCCTCACACCTCCAGGGTCAGGGTTCGATTCCTGCCTCCACCTTGTGTGTGTGGAGTTTGCATGTTCTCCCCGTGCCTCAGGGGTTTCCTCCGGGTACTCCGGTTTCCTCCCCCGGTCCAAAGACATGCATGGTAGGTTGATTGGCATCTCTGGAAAATTGTCCCTAGTGTGTGATTGCGTGAGTGAATGAGTGTGTGTGTGTGTGCCCTGCGATGGGTTGGCACTCCATCCAGGGTGTATCCTGCCTTGATGCCCGAGGACGCCTGAGATAGGAACAGGCTCCCAGTGACCCGAGGTAGTTGAATGAATGAATGAGTCTGGGGTCTATTTTAGCTACGGAAAATACGTTGTAAATACCACTAGTAGATGTTGGCATTATCGGCACTTCTTGTCTAAATCTTTTCAAGCTGTCCTGTAGTTCCAAAATATATCTTAGAATATAGCAAAATCCACAAAAAAAATTTTTTTTATTACGGGTTATGCCTTAGATTTTCCATTGCTCTATGGAATCTAATTCGAACCTTCTACCTTTCATGATGGCCTGTAAGGATGCCACCTCCTCCTGCCACTGCTGCTTGACCTGGTCGATGGCCTCCTGTTTTGTGCTCTCTGAGACGGTGGCCACGGCTTTGATGTTCTCCATCTCGGCCTTGGCGTTAACCAGCTGGGTGTGCACGTGGCTCAGCTCTGCCTGGGCGCTTTCCAGAGATGCCGCCTGACGCTTTAGCTCCTCTGGATTAAAAAAAGAATAAAAAGACGTAGGCTTGAATTTTCATGGTCTTAAAGAACCGTGCAAGAATATCAACTGTCCGTTAAACGGCAAGTAGTTTTAGTGGGAGGTTTATCTAATGGGAAATTATAGGCTATGTTTGACCCAAAGGTCATTTGAAGTAGGACTCCCACCAGGTTCTGCTGGTTAATCAGTGGAAAAGTGGTAGAACGGCTGAGAAACGCATTTCTTTCTAAACATTTCACTAGAAGTGCAATTCTCCAGCACTATGAAGGCTTGTTTGTGGGTAAACACGAATGTTTTAGGTGCTTGTTTAAGGCACGGCGGATAAAAGTGACAGTTACACAACTATTCACGTTTTTTTATTCAAGATTCATTTTTTTTATACACGTCTAAACACAGAAGAAGAAAAAAAGTCCATAACTATTAAAGTGTTGACAGCATATCGATTTGCATATCCGAGCTTAAGTTAAAATGTGTAACTAAAAAGGGGAAGCACTTTCATGTCATATTTTGTCTGGGAATTTACATGGCAGGTGCAGACGCCATCAGTTTTCCACGCAGTCTTTTTAATAAGAGTATATAATAAAGTGAGAATCGTTTCAAGCGCTGTGTTTGAAGGTAAACATTCCCTGTGGATGTGCACTGGACCGGTAGCTAAACATTGGCACATTCATCTAATGTGCAAAAATGTGGCTGCGTTTAAAAAGTCAGTGATAAATGATAATGATAAAGTGGAAAAAGTGCGGTGAAAATTTATTTGCGTAAACTTTAAGAGAAGTTGCACTTCCATTCTTCCTTAACATAGATTTTTATTGTTTGGAATCTTATTAATAAAACTGTCAATAAAATACGACGACATAGTGATTGATGATTGTGAGTTTGAAGCCCAGGTCTACCTGAGAACCATTTAAGGTGTAACTATATTTGGGTCAAGATCAACCCTGTCATCAACAGGAACAAAAGTAGCGACATACCTTGGCAATGTTATAGTATTTCATGCTGCTACCCATTGATTTACAATTTCGTTCCTTTCTTTGACGAACACACATACCTTCTTTAGACAAATAGAGCTCTTTGAACTTGGCACGCTTCTGGTTGAACTCCATCTCCAGCTGCTGTTTGAGCTTCAGGAACTCCGCCTTCTCTTTCTCCAGAGCCTCGATACGCTGCTGGAGAAGCCCTGTCACGGCGATAAAACATAGTTTTATTGTTTTATATTTTCATTGTTATGCTGGAACACCTTGGTTTTGGCCTCTTAGTTCCAGCAAAGGGAAACTGTAATGCTGCTGTATACACAGACATCCTGTACCACAGTTCCTGGCAACAGTATGGGGAAAAACCCTAATATAAATATGAGAGTCAGGTGTCCACAAACCTTTAGCCATGTAATTCAGTTCATAAACACGATTATGAGCTCATCTCCCAATTAAACCCAGGGTTGATCCTGGGTGTACTCGAGTATTTTAGAAAAGTATGACTGTTTTGGCCAGACTTTTTTGATTGATTTGTGATATACTGAGGATCATATGCAACCCACAAAAGCCCTAAAATACACTGCAGGAACAATTCAGGCACCTAAAGGGCTTTTTATACCTGGTCACTTCATGCATTTTCTGTGATCCGATAGCTATCCGATGGTAAAAAGACCAGGTCTAAATGCCCTCCGAAACGTTTTCGAGACGGATATAAATCCGATGGTACAAACCACTTCAGGAGGTGGTCTGGGACGCATTTCAGATGAAACTGGGCAGGTGTAAATGAATGTGGTTGTTCAAGCCACATACGTCAGCGCTATACTCCTCCCAAACAGAAGTACGTCACTCGCAGGTGATCTTTCACCCAGGCGTCTCGTCGGGTCTTAAAATGCGCTGCTGCTGCCAGCGAAAATGCAGCAAACAGTGAATGCTGTTTTTTGTAGCATAACCATCATAACCAAGAAGTTTTTTACGTCTTCTTTTTGATTGCGTTCTGAAAACCGCATACACCAAAGCGTGTTCCATTTCAATTACCCCGGAAATTAGGTCAAATATATTTGCATTTTGGGCGGGAGTAGAAAGATCTGATCGATATCCGATACGCATTTATGTGGCCTAATGTACTGTAAATGGAACAGTTTTAACAAATCAGATAGCTATCGGATCAGAGAAAACACATGAAGTGACCAGGTGTAAAAAAGCCCTAAATGCCCCACCACACATCTATATCCTCAGCAAGGTCACTCTGGTAATGCTCATTAAAATAAAATAAAAACATAGAACCTCCCCTGCTTGATGCACATATCACCGTACCAAAGGCAACTTTACAACATTATAGAATGTTACAAACACCATCACTACCTCCATTTTGGATAGAGCATATGTTACACACACACACACACAATATATTATACATGTTTCATATAATATTGCACACAAATGGTGAATATGGACGCTTTAATTTGTAACATCAGCACAGCATTATTGCTTAAAGGCTGTACTTCTGCCAGTGTTTGGTTCGACAACATTGTTACACCATGTGATTAATGTACCATCAATAATGGGCTACTAATGTTATACAGAAGCTAAATGGACACATATTTAGCATCATGCGAACTCTCTGCTCAAATAACATTTGTTGCGCCAAACAGCAACGTTTCCCCAAGCAAAGGCAGTTGGTAAAATGTCAAAACGCACAACCCGACCTCCATCCAAACAATGTACCCATTATGGCTTTCAGTCCTACATGTACACTAGATAGTTTTTACAAGTAACATCAGACACTGTAGAAAACAACATGACAAGTCTATTACATACATACATTATATATATATATATATGACACACACACACACACACACACATATATATATATTAGGGATGCCACTAATATTGAACCGTTCGGTACGACATCCACGGTTCAATACGAGCTTGTGAATTGCGTTTTTTTTCGTTTTTACGTTTAAATAATTTATGTGCTTTTTATTTCTCTCCGAATTGACTGTTTGTGTGTTCCTGTAAGTCCACGAGCTGAGATGAGGAAACTCCTGAACATTGAGCAAATGTTCAATCACTATGCTCTAAAGTTAGGGGGCGCTGAACCATCATTCCACACTTTAACATGGCGAGCGGTGGTGAAGTGAGGCTACAGTACGAGGAGGCGCCGGCGTCTTTTAAATCTGTGCTGTGGAGACATTTCGGTTTTGCTGTTGAGTTTAATGCCAAGGAAGAAAAAACGGTAAACAAAAAAATGACTGTCTGCAAGCATTGTTTTACACGTGTAGCCTACTCAAACGGAAACACTTCCAATATGATTGCACATCTGCGGCGCCATCACCCAGCAATATCAATGTCTGAAAGCAGGATAGCAGATCAGGTAATAAAGTCCTCCAAAAAACAACAGTCCCTCGCTGAATCCTTCCAACATACATACCCAACTGGTTCCGAGAGACACATGAAAATAACAAAGGCAGTGGGGGTGTTCATTGCCAAAGATTTGCAGACGTTTTCAGTGATTGGAGATGCGGGCTTTTGTCATCTTATAAAAACACTCAATCCGCGTTACAGACTACCGTCTCGCACTTTTTTCAGCACCGAGATAATTCCCGACCTCTATATGAAAAGACATGCAACAGTATTGTGTACGAATTGGCTCAAGCACAGAGCCTTGCTCTGACCACAGATGGTTGGACCTCGCGGGCAACCGTGAGTTACCTCACTGTAACTGTTCACTACATGTCGGATTGGGAAATGAAAAGCGCTGTACTCCAAACCCGTCCCCTGTATGAAAGTCATACAGGCGCAAAGTCATTTGGCAGAAGAGTTGACAAACGCAGTGAATACATGGAAGTTGAGGAGGCCAAATATGTTACTCCCAGTCACCACAGATAACGCTCCGAATATTGTGAATGCAGTTAACGAAGCTGATGGGCTGGGGCCACAGATAAGTTGTTTTGCGCATGTTGTAAACCTAGCAGCCAAGAAAGCAGTGTCAATCAACACAGTGTCCCGCCTCCTGGGGAGGGTTAGAAAAATAGTGACTTTTTTTTCACAAAAGCACCAAAGCCCACCATGTTTTGACTGTGAAGCAGGAGACACAAGTTAATTCATGATGTCACAACTCGGTGGAATACAGTACATGACACGTTGGAAAGCAGCCCGCCATCTATTCTGCCTTACTGGACAAAGATCTGAAGCTGTCTGTCAAGAACAGAACCATGTTGAATGACAGTGAACAGAAACTGGCAGAAGAACTGTTTCAGGTCCTCACACCACTGAAATCAGAACCGAACCGAACCGAAAACCGTGGTTAAAAAAACTGAGGTATGTATTGAACCGTAGGCTAACTGTATTGTTGCATCCCTAATACATATATATAAATGTACATATCGTATATAATGTGTAGTGCATTGTAAATATGTCTAATAGTACACTGTGTGTACTGACTATGTATGAGCACATTGCATCTTTTTCTCATTTGCACATTTCACCTGGTAATGAGCATTTTGCACATTTTCACTCGTATGTAAACTGTTCTTAATTTCTGTTTCTTAATTACTGTATGTAAATTGTTCTGCGATTTCTGGAGCACGCTCCCAAGAATTTTACTCACCATGGCACGTGTTGTGGTGATGTGACAATAAAAGTGATTTGACTTGACTTACAAGATCGAGACCACTAATGAACTTGTGAAGTTTGAAAACACTAGTTTACATGATGCCCCAGGGGGAAGAGGAGAGACCGAGACAGCTCTTCAGTTTGAGAGCCGTGAATCAGTTCTGCATCTTGACATATTTCCTTTTTCCTGTATATAACAAACCCTAAAGTAGAAAAAAAAAACTTTCAAGTTTCTTTTACCCTTTAATGCCGAAAAAAACCCAAGATATTACACCCTACAGTACAATCCTAATATTTGCACTGTCAGATCCCTGCTCATCAAATCCTAATCAAATCAAATCCTTTAGCATCAAATGCTAAAAGTCAAACTCAAATCTGGAAATAAATTAAAGACCTTCTTTGTACATACCAGTGCATCAAGGATTAAGGATCCTCAGATGCTTCCTACACTGAAGTTGTATAGGAAGTTGTGTAGTATGTGACGATCTAACGAGTACAAAATCAATCATCATAATTAAAAAAACAAAGGGGACCAAATAGAATCTTTGGCTACAAGTCAATTAAAACAGACCTTGCTTTATGAGCCAGAAAGAGTCAGGTGATGAGGGAATCTCTCTATGCTTAATTTTTTATACAAGTACAAAGTTTCTCACAAAATTATCACTTGAGACTGAATGACAAAGTATTTGAACAACTGACCACCACAGCCAAATGTAGCTCATCCCCAGAGTGTTGGCACAATGTCAGAAGCACAAAGCTGTACATAATGTCTTTGTATGCTGTAGCATTATAATTTCCCTTCACTATTACTTGTACCCCTTTTCCACCGGAAAGAACCGGGTGCTGGTTCAAAGTTGGTTCCACCGGCGAACCTTCTAAGAACCGGTTTGCCTTTCCATCGGCTAGAGAGCATCACAGAGCCGAGTCTGACGTCATTGTATACGTGTCATTTTACACGGCAACTTTAGCGCAGCAGCGGCAAACACACACACAATATCAACAATGGCGGATGTTGCTTTACTGTTAATGCTCATGGCTTTGTGAACCTACACTGGCATCCAAACGCGGCGAATCCGACGTGTACGTGCAGTTCCATGTGATAATTGATCATATTGCAGTAAAGTAAAAGTGTATTAAACATTAGTATACTTAAGGTACATTATCAAATGTGCTAACAGTAGCCGCGCCCCCAGCGCCGCCTACAGCCCCTGACGTAAGCGGTTCTTAAGTCTAGACCAGCAACGTTTTGGTGCTACTTAAGAACCACTTTTCCTGGTTCAGAGCAAGAACTGGTTCTAAATTAGGCTCTGGCTCCGAACCAGCACTCAAACTGCCTCGGTGGAAAAGGGGCATAAGAGGCGCAAACCTGTTCCAGCACGACAAAGCCAGGGTCCATGAACACATGAATTGCCGAGGTTGGCTTCTTACAATTCTGTCATTTAAACGTATAATTTTCAGGAGAAGGGATGAGTTTACAATGACTTATACTTGTATGCATGTACCACAAACAATTGATCAAGCAATTAAACAAGAGACTCAGGTCATCATCTCCTTAAGCAACTTTACATTTGTCTGAACTTAGATGTAAGAATGTACTGATACATCAATACTGAAGCTTGTACTGTAACTAGTACTGTATGCCATAATCTAGAGTACATCATGGCTGTAATGAGAGAGAGCAGGAGCAAGATACATTCTCATGTTAGCCACCTCTGTTCTCCCTAATAAAGATTTCAACTGTTTAAATGGCAAAGCATCTTAAACATAAATCTCAATGTGAGGAGATCCTTGGTGGCATCAAATTGTCTATATCAAAACCATACTGCTCTGGTATTGACAGATCCTGCCATTGAGCACCTTCAAAACAGCAGATGTCTGCGCAGAGATCACAACATCATCAAGGACTCTTCACATCCCAGTCACAAACTGTTTAACCTCCTTCCATCAAGAAGGAGATACAGGAACATACATACGCACCAGAACCAGCAGGTTCAGGACCAGCTTTTTTCCATCCACCATCACACTACTGAACTCTACACTACACCGTTAGAACACTGTAAAAATACTGTATAGAACTTCTGTACAATTCTACATACAATGTACATATTGTAGTTTTTTATACTCCTCATTCTCTGCACTATTTTATGTGTATCTATATATACACACCTTACTCTATATTCTGCCTAATATTTCACATTCATGTGTATATTTCTTTAATGCCATAACCTACTGTAATTTCCTTTTCTTGTTGTTCCTTTACAACAGTGTCTGCACATTTTTTCAATGCCGTAGCCTTAGAACCAATTGCAATGTCCACACATCTCTGCACTGCTATAGCCTTTATATATTTACTGTACATATGTTTACATATATACCTATATACATTACATACTGTATATGTTTACATTATATTACATGCTGTGTATACTGTATGTGTGTGTGTAATATATATATATTGTATATATGTTTACATATATACATGTATATATGCTGTGCTACATATTTATCTGCACAATTGCTATTCTTTGCACTCCTGGAAAACGCCAAACTGCATTTAGTTGCTGTGAACCTGTACTATGTAATGACCTCTTTATATCTATCTATCTATCTATCTATCTATCTAGTGCTCACTGAGGGCACTGAAAATAAGCCACTCCTTTAATGGGTTTTATATGATGTAGAGGGCGACCAACACGTGTGTCACTGTGTTATCTGTACAGACCCAGGGTCAGGATCAGATTAGCTGATGAGCTGCACAAGAGAATGCAATATACAGGTTTATTGCATCTCCATGCAAGTGCGATCCCAGACATGCATCAGAATCCTGGTGTCTGTTCTGAAACTCATCCAGCTGAAACGGCCATCTGTTCTTTAGCATCATGCACAGAAAGGTGCTTTAGTGGAAAACCCAGGTGTGAAATCGATGCTGTCAAAGTTCACCAGCACAGTGACAGCTCGGCTGCTAGCATACTGGCTAATGCTAGGAGGATCAACTGGAAAAGTGCAGGCTAAGACTCATCAGACAGTTTTTTAATTATTTAAAAAAAAAGACTTTGGGGGACATAAAACTAAGGTCGAAACGCTAATAAGTGCGAGAGGTTCACCGGCTTATTGCGCGCCGCCGAGTCCGGGGACGCGCACAGGCCCGCAGGCCTACGGCAAAGGACTCAACCTGAAATAAGCCGTAAATTAAAACGTTTAGCGTCCCACGGCTCTTACCGTCGTGCTCAGGCGGCCGGGCCGCTCCCGAGGCCTCTTCGGCCATGGCTTCCCCGGGGTAGACCTTTAATCGCCGGCTCGAAGAAACAAAACTAGGGAGTGCCAAACAAAACAGGCGACCATAGACTAGGCAACGTCATTGTAGAAACAAGGCGCATTGCGCATGCGCGAACACAATGGGAGGAGATGGGTAACGTTACTGATGTGATGTTATTAAAAAAAATACTACGCCTCGCCCTCTTTGCGTTCACATGACTGAATGAACAACTCTGCTATACACTGTCAGTTTATTATATACAGTTTTCCAAGTAAATGTACTTTTCAACAATGTCCACACATCTCTGCACTGCTATAGCCTTTATATTTATTCACTGTACATATAGTTTACATATATATCTATATATCTATATATGTAAACATATGTACAGCATGTAATATATATATATTTATATATGTAAACATATGCACAGCATGTAATATATATTATACATATTACATGCTGTACATATGTCTACATATATATCTATATATAAAAAGGGAGCAACACAGGAGCAACACCACCTGCCAGATATCATTTGCATGATAGATCATTGACATTAATGTTTCTGGGTGCTGCTGTGGCATCAGTTTAGGCACTGTGGCATTATTGAGTTTATCTGACACATTGATTGTGGACAAAAAGCAACATGTCAACAGTTATATTTTGTAGTACATGCTGTAGTATTTTAACCGTTTATAGTTACATGGTGGCTTAGGAGTTAGTATATTTGCCTTTTATATCCTGGGTGCCCTGGTATAGACTCCAGATTCCCTACAGCCCTGTGCAGGATAAGGGTACAGAAAAGAAATTCATTCATTCATCTTCTACCGCTTATCCGAACTACCTCGGTCATGGGGAGCCTGTGCCTATCTCAGGCATCAAGGCAGGATACACCCTGGACGGAGTGCCAACCCATCGCAGGGCACACACACACTCTCATTCACTCACGCACTCACACACTAGGGACAATTTTCCAGAGATGCCAATCAACCTACCATGCATGTCTTTGGACCGGGGGAGGAAACCGGAGTACCCGGAGGAAACCCCCGAGGCACGGGGAGAACATGCAAACTCCACACACACAAGGTGGAGGCGGGAATCAAACCCCGACCCTGGAGGTGTGAGGCGAACGTGCTAACCACTAAGCCACCGTGCCCCCCAGAAAATAAATATACAGATTTATTGCTGTTCAAGTGTGTTCCTGTTATCGCTTAAACTACAAGAGCTATAACTTCACCAGCCTACATTTTTTTCTCTCACTTGGATTTAATAAGACAAAAAATATAAAAAAAATCATTCGTCCTGCATTAAGACTTTCCCATATTTGCAAACTTAGGAACACAAAGTGCTGACACAAGAGACTTCTTCCATGAACTTTAAATAAACAATTAATCGTCACAAAAATGTTGACAAAGTGTTATAAAATATACTTGTTTGTATTGTTGTAATATAAGCTTATTATATATTACATGATATCTGACACATACACTGTATTAAAAAGAGAGAAGTCAGTGTATGTATACTGTAATACATTTATATTTATTAATGATAAAATCAGTAGTTGGAGTAGTTGGGCATAAATCATTATTCATTTTTATTATTAAGTGATTTATAAATGTTTGTGTATTAAGTACTAATATTGCACCATGCCATAAGGCAACTAATGACAGCTGATACAGATTTATAAATTTAATTTAATTAACCTCTTTTCTTTAGACTCCTGCTTGACTATGCAGTTGCAATCCTATTCTAGCTTAAACATTCTATGAAAAGCAGTGGGTTCTTGTGGGAGGTATGGTCTGTGTTGAGGAAGAGCAACAGGAAGCTTCTTTTTTATTTTTGACAACAAAAGTCAGTCCTGTGACACGCTCTTCAATCAGTCGGTCTCAACCGTTTACCTGGTCATGGAAAATTTATGATCCAAGAAGAAGGTAAATTTAACTGCTGTAAAATTAATTTCTTAAAATAGTACTTTTGCTAAATGTACATGACTGTTATAAGACACATAGGACTTTTTTTTAAACTCTAAGTAAAACAGAATATGGGTGCTTGTATAAGTAGCTGTTCTTAAGTTCCTAAATAGTTCTACTTGGATCTATTTGTAATAGAGTTAATGGGTTAAATGTTCTATCAGAACGACCGCTGAACAACAGCATTTATTTAATAGTGGAGCCATTTACAGTGCGGTGGATTGCAGTAAATTTCATTCTAAAATGGATTTTTGTAAATGAAAAAAATTATATACTGTATAGATAGATATATCTATATATTATTTGTAATGAATAGTTAAAACCTTAAAAAAGCTTTAACATATGAAACTACACAATGATAGTAGAAGCATGCATTTATGTAAGGTGCATTTTTGTTAGAATTTGTTTTTGTTAATCATTTTATTGTCTTTATACTTCATCCACTCTTGAATTCAAGTCTGACCTGTTTTAACTTCAACAATATAAAAGGAACCTTTTCGGTTCTATTTGCTGAAAATGAAATTATTAACAAAAAAAAAAAACTGAGTTGATTCTATTTGACTGACAAATAAATCTATTGTGCAAATAAATATTTTTTCCTGCTGTATCAGACAGGATGTTGTGTGTTACGGATAAAGTATGACTTGACATTTTTTGGGCCTTTGAAACAAAGATAAAGCTGAGATGCTGAAGCCTGGTCTTCATGTCTACAGGAGCTGTTTAAAACAGAAAAGCTATTCAGAAAAGACAAGTATGATGGTTTTTCTCACAGGAAACAGATTGGTTGACAAATGAGCCACAGCAAAGAGTGCACATGTTGAGCTGCAGAAAGAGGAACTAATACAAAGAGGATAATTATAGCTACATGTCCATGAAACTTAACAAACCAACTGCATAAAAGTATTAATAGTGTTTGTTTGTTGTGTTTTTTGAACACCAAGAAAGATACATTGTGGATTTGTGTGTGTGTGTGTGTTTTATCTCCAGGATGGAATTTCAGAAATTTCTTTTGCTAATATTAGTAGGTGTCTTCTCATCGACTTTGGTGATAGTGATTGTATTCATCATCATCAACATGTGCGTAAGAGGGAAAGGTAAATGCAAGAGTCTTTTCATTTGACAACAACAACAAACAACAACAACAACAACAAAAAAACATCTGTCGTCTGTGATATGGTGTCAATAGGTACTTGTTTTAACATTGCGGATGGTGTCTTCAGTGTTAGGGTTTTGTAGCAATAGGTAAGTTCACTGTTTTAGCTAACATGAATTCTCTGTTGTCTTTAAGTCAGAGAAAAAAATATTGTTGTTATACCGGAAGTGAAAACAGTATTGTTTTGTTTTTTTAAATAGTACAACGCAGGGAAGTTATAGGAAAATAAGCAGACCTCAACCTTTCACAAATTAATTAGTATTATTTTGCTTTTTTCAGCTGAAAAATATGTTGCAACATCCGAGAATCACACGAAGTCAAGCTTTGAAATGTAAGTACATTAAGTACATTAAATGTAAGTACATTAAGTACATTAAATGTAAGTACATTAAGTACATTAAATGTAAGTACATTAAGTATGTAAGTGCTGTTAAGCTGCTGTAAACCTCACCAGCTAACTTGCTACTCTTAAAAAGTGATGAAGATCTCATAAGACCAAAGACATATTTCCATTGCAGGAGCAACTATTTCAAGCTGAATGGTCAGGAAGATATTCGACCTCCATTGCCTTCAAGAGATCAATTTGATACAGAGTCCAGTAAGGATAAGAATTTGCCTGCTTTTTTCTTTGTCATTCATTTTATTTTATGTTATTAAGTCATATTGAGGACAAGAATGCTTTAACATTAATAAAATACACTAGTCAGGTGTAAAAGATGTGATTAAGAGACTAACACATGCTTTCGATAACCATTCATCAAGAAAAGTTATTATTCTATTATTAAGTATTTTTTTTTTTTTTTTTTTTAAAAGAGAAAAAGAACATGCTGCCGAAAGAACAGAAATCTGAGGCCGCAGCAGGCACATGCTCACTGAAACTAAGTAGCTGAAGGAAAATAAAAATTCAGTAGCCTCAAACGTGATAGCCACAGATTCCCGTTCCCACCTAACAGGAGTGGAAGCCGATGTGATCCTCTGCTGTAGTCCATCTCCTCAGTTTTCGACATGTTGTGTGTTGCTTTTTTGCTTACCATGGTTGTAAAGACTGCAGTTGTCTGATCTGCTCTTACTTCTTTTTTGCTTTTTGCACCATTCTGTGTAAAAACTAGAGACTGTTGTGTGTAAAAAAAAAAAAAAATCAGAGGAAATCAGCAGTTTTTGAAATACATAAACCAGGCATTTTTATCAGAATCAAAGTCATAGAGATCACACTTTCTTCTGCTCTGGGGTACTGGTTGGTATTCCTATTAAAGTGGTCCGCCCATCTAGCTCATGTCCCACTCCCACAAACCTCAGACACATATGGAAGAAAGAGGGAATAAACAAACAAACAAACAAACAAACAAAAAATAAATAAAGTTACACAAAATTAATTTTCCATGTACTGCCAATGAAATTTTTTTTTTCCAAATTTCACTTAATTATTTTTTGTAATTGAGATTTATGACTGGCATGTAAAGGATGTGATATATATATATATATTTTTTTTTTAATTTGTATTTAAGCATTTTGTTTAGAAAGATTTAAATGTTGCTCAGTCACATGTAAAAGTTTCTAAAAAGACACTTCTTTATATTTGCATTTCAGTAAATGAGCATATATTTGGGTCTTTCCTGCCACTCTCATATAGATCCTGATTTACTACCCTGTTTTGGTATCACTTCTTTTTTTTAATCTTCCATTTTGTTTATTCTGTCATTCTCATGTTCCTCTCTGCACTCTCACTCTCAGACATTGTTTGAAATAAAGAAAAATGCACAAGTATAAGTGTAGATTAAATCACCTTTAGAAATATTAAATATTCAGAAATAATCATGATTACTGTATTATTGTGCTTGTTTGCCAGTGAGCAATAGTTATGAGGAGATGCCTGAAATCCCTATGGTCGCAGTTGAAACTTCCTCTTTACAGAACCCTGTTCACAGCCCTGTCCCTCAGACCCACACCAACCTTCTGGACACCAAAAGCGTCTCAGAAAGCTACGATGATGTAGACGAACTTCAAAGGGGTGAGGCTGAATGACATTGTAAAATGACCTTTGTGGGTTTTTTATGATCCAAGAATAACCTTGTTCTCATCTCGTGTTCTAGTAGTGTTTTACGAAATCCAACCACCTCCAACTGTCTTGACTCAGAAGTCAGTTATGTCACACTAGTGATGCTCTTGTCTTTGGTAAAAGGATAAGAGATTAAAATATTTCAATATTTTTCCCTGTACGGAGAAATGATGTACAGATAGCATGTTTACTTAAACTTCTTTTGAGGGAGTTAAGAGCAGTTAAGGGCAGTTGTTGATCTATATCAAGACTTATTCATAAATACGACCGTTACAAACTAACCAAAGAGGTCTTAGGATTGGACACAAAAGAGAAAGTCTTAATAAAGGTGTTCTTGTGTAATTTTCCTCCAACTTTTCAAATATGCAGCTGTATTGTGTAATGTAGACAAAACCAATCAGGTTACACAACCACAACCACAAATGTGTCATCAAATTGACAAAATAAACAAACAAATAAATAAACAATTCTAAACAATTCTACAGATCAATTCTAGAGCTTACTTTAAAGAAGAATTAAAGAAAAAATGTGTGTTAAAAATACCTTGATGTCTTGATACCTTTTAACTCAAAGGTAGTCAGAATGAGTTTCTGTGGTAAGCCAACATACAATTTAGTGATTTTTTAAGTATACACCACACATAAGAACAGACATTTTAATGTGTGGTATCTTCTCAGTCGCTCATTCCCTTACAAAAACCTATGGTGGGCAATTAATGATAATGTTTTTAGGTCTATACTGCCATCTACCTTTTGTTGTTAGAGCCAAAACGCAATTAAACCGAACTTTTTAATGAATTATTTTTTAAAGACGACAACCGACAAATTGTGCTGAAAGACAAAATGGCTGCGTCGTGTAAACGCATAAAATATACAAATATAGCAAAAGCAATTTGAGGAATAAATTATAGAAGAAAACTTTCCTGAGTCAAATAATTATTGGTATATTTTGTGTGTTTCAATCTCCACTTATGATAACAGCCATTAGCTCATGTGTTTTGAATACATTTACGAAAATCATGCTAATCATAAAATCATGCTAATCATGAACTACAGCTACGGCTGCTAAATGAACACGGTGGAAGTGTATGGACTTTTTTTTTTTTTTACGTTTGCTTTGTTTGTTCATTATTAATTTGTTATAAATACTGGCCTTGGCTTTAAAAAGTGAAGTGGCTTTTAGTTTTAGCCCCTACAAAGAACAGTGTGAAAAATATAGCTTTAAAAAGAGGAGAGAATTCTCAAGATTACGATCCACAGCTCTAAAGCAACTCATTTTCTGTTTATATCTCTATTTAGTGTACAGACACCAGCGAAAAGCACATATGGGTCTATGAAATAATCATGATTACTGTCTATTATTGTGCTTGTTTTCCAGTGAATAGTTATGAGGACATGCCTGAAATCCCTATGGTCGCAGTTGAAACGTCTTCGTTACAGAACCCTGTTCACAGCCCTGTCCCTCAGACCCACACCAACCTTCTGGACAACACAAGCTTCTCAGAAAGCTACGATGATATAGACGAACTTCAAAGGGGTGAGGCTGAATGACATTGTAAAATGACCATTGTGGGTTTTTTATGATCCAAGAATAACCTTGTTCTCATCCTGTGTTCTAGTAGTGTTTTATGAAATCCAACCACCTCCAACTGTCTTGACTCAGAAGTCAGTTATGTCACACTAGTGATGCTCTTGTCTTTGGTAAAAGGATAAGAGATTAAAATATTTCGATATTTTTCCCTGTACGGAGAAATGATGTACAGATAGCATGTTTACTTAAACTTCTTTTGAGGGCGTTAAGAGCAGTTAAGGGCAGTTGTTGATCTATATCAAGACTTATTCATAAATACGACCGTTACAAACTAACTAAAGAGGTCTTAGGATTGGACACAAAAGAGAAAGTCTTAATAAAGGTGTTCTTGTGTAATTTTCCTCCAACTTTTCAAATATGCAGCTGTATTGTGTAATGTAGACAAAACCAATCAGGTTACACAACCACAACCACAAATGTGTCATCAAATTGACAAAATAAACAAACAAATAAATAAACAATTCTAATCAATTCTACAGATCAATTCTAGAGCTTACTTTAAAGAAGAATTAAAGAAAAAATGTGTGTTAAAAATACCTTGATGTCTTGATACCTTTTAACTCAAAGGTAGTCAGAATGAGTTTCTGTGGTAAGCCAACATACAATTTAGTGATTTTTTAAGTATACACCACACATAAGCACAGACATTTTAATGTGTGGTATCTTCTCAGTCGCTCATTCCCTTACAAAAACCTATGGTGGGCAATTAATGATAATGTTTTTAGGTCTATACTGCCATCTACCTTTTGTTGTTAGAGCCAAAACGCAATTAAACCGAACTTTTTAATGAATTATTTTTTAAAGACGACAACCGACAAATTGTGCTGAAAGACAAAATGGCTGCGTCGTGTAAACGCATAAAATATACAAATTTAGCAAAAGCAATTTGAAGAATAAATTATAGAAGAAAACTTTCCTGAGTCAAATAATTATTGGTATATTTTGTGTGTTTCAATCTCCACTTATGATAACAGCCATTAGCTCATGTGTTTTGAATACATTTACGAAAATCATGCTAATCATAAAATCATGCTAATCATGAACTACAGCTACGGCTGCTAAATGAACACGGTGGAAGTGTATGGACTTTTTTTTTTTTTACGTTTGCTTTGTTTGTTCATTATTAATTTGTTATAAATACTGGCCTTGGCTTTAAAAAGTGAAGTGGCTTTTAGTTTTAGCCCCTACAAAGAACAGTGTGAAAAATATAGCTTTAAAAAGAGGAGAGAATTCTCAAGATTACGATCCACAGCTCTAAAGCAACTCATTTTCTGTTTATATCTCTATTTAGTGTACAGACACCAGCGAAAAGCACATATGGGTCTATGAAATAATCATGATTACTGTCTATTATTGTGCTTGTTTTCCAGTGAATAGTTATGAGGACATGGCTGAAATCCCTATGGTCGCAGTTGAAACGTCTTCGTTACAGAACCCTGTTCACAGCCCTGTCCCTCAGACCCACACCAACCTTCTGGACAACACAAGCTTCTCAGAAAGCTACGATGATATAGACGAACTTCAAAGGGGTGAGGCTGAATGACATTGTAAAATGACCATTGTGGGTTTTTTATGATCCAAGAATAACCTTGTTCTCATCCTGTGTTCTAGTAGTGTTTTATGAAATCCAACCACCTCCAACTGTCTTGACTCAGAAATCAGTTATGTCACACTAGTGATGCTCTTGTCTTTGGTAAAAGGATAAGAGATTAAAATATTTCGATATTTTTCCCTGAATAGAGAAATGAACAGATAGCATGTTTACTTAAACTTCTTTTGAGGGCGTTAAGAGCAGTTAAGGGCAGTTGTTGATCTATATCAAGACTTATTCATAAATACAACCATTACAATCTAACTAAAGAGGTCTTAGGATTAGACACAAAAGAGAAAGTCTTAATAAAGGTGTTCTTGTGTAATTTTCCTCCAACTTTTCAAATATGCAGCTGTATTGTGTAATGTAGACAAAACCAATCAGGTTACACAACCACAACCACAAATTTGTCATCAAATTGACAAATAAATAAACAAATAAATAAATAATTCTAATCAATTCTACAGATCAATTCTAGAGCTTACTTTTAAGAAGAATTAAAGAAAAAAATATGTGTTAAAAATACCTTGATGTCTTGATACCTTTTAACAAAGGTAGTCAGAATGAGTTTCTGTGGTAAGCCAACATACAATTTAGTGATTTTTAAAGATTACACCACACATAAACACAGCCATTTTAATGTATGTTATCTTCTCATTCGCTCATTCCCTTCCAAAAACCTATGATGGACAATTAATGATAATGTTTTTAGTTCTTTACTGCCCCCTACCTTTCGTTTTTAGAGCCAAAACGCAATTAAACTTAATTTTTTAATGAATTATTTTTAAAAGTCGACAACTGACAAATTGTGCTGAAAGACAAAATGGCTGCGTCGTGTAAACGCACGAAATATACAAATTTAGCAAAAGCAATCTGAAGCTTAAATTGTAGAATAAAACTTTCCTGAGTCAAATAATTATTAATATAGGTTGTTTGTTTCAATCTCTGCTTCTGATAACAGCCATTAGCTCGTGTGTTTTGAATACATTTAGGGAAATCATGCTAATCATAAAATCATGCTAATCATAAAATAATGCTAATCATGAAATCATGCTAATTATGTACTACAGCTACGGCTGCTAAATGAACACGGTGGAAGTGTATGGACTTTTCTTTTACGTTTGCTTTGTTTGTTCATTATTAATTTGTTATAAATACTGGCTTTGGCTTTAAAAAGTGAAGTGGCTTTTACTTTTAGCCCCTACAAAGAGCAGTGTGAAAAATATAGCTTTAAAAAGAGGAGAGAATTCTCATGATTACAATCCTCAGCTCTAAAGTACACACCAAGCAACTCATTTTTCTGTTTATATCTCTATTTAGCGTACCAGCGAAAAGCACATATGGGTCTAATAAAATAATCATGATTACTGTCTATTATTGTGCTTGTTTTCCAGTGAATAGTTATGAGGACATGCCTGAAATCCCTGTGGTCGCAGTTGAAACTTCTTCGTTACAGAACCCTGTTCACAGCCCTGTCCCTCAGACCCACACCAACCTTCTGGACAACACAAGCATCTCAGAAAGCTACGATGATGTAGACAAACTTCAAATGGGTGAGCTATATTGTGTAATGTAGACAAAACCAATCAGGTTACACAACCACAACTCTGTCATCAAATTGACTAAATAAATAAATAAATTCTACAGATCAATTCTAGAGCTTACTTTACTCTATTTAGTGTACAGATACCAGCGAAAAGTACATATGGGTCTGATGGTCATGTGTTCACAAACCTTTGGCTATAACAGTACACAGAGTAGATGTTCTTTAGTACGACAAATGCTGCAAATTTTGAAGATTTAGTGTAAATTCTGAAGATTCAGTAAAAACAATCACACTGGTGAAAAGAACTTTTTTTGAGAATTGCTATGAACTTTGCAGCAGACTGAATCACTTTTTAAATTACGCTAAATGCAATCCCCTGCTGATTGAATTATTATTATTATTATTATTATTATTATTATTATTATTATTATTATTAAAGAGATCTAACAACTTAATTGCAATGGAATAAAGGTTTTTCTTTTCCATGACTTCCATTTTTTCTGATCGACACTAATGGAAAGTAATACAGTAATCAGGAGTTTTGATTGCATTTTGTTGATTTCAGACAAATCTTCACCATAGAAAATAAGCTTCATATGACTACAGTCGATCTGGTCAAAGTTGATGTTTACTCACATGCTTCTTTTTTGCAGTACGAGGCAGCTCCGTTGCATCGTTTCCTGATTACCTGGATGTGCATCCACCTCCTTTTCTGAATGGATCAGACAACGGATCAAACAATGTGTCAGAAAACTACGACGATATCGATCAGCTCCAATGCGACAGCGAAGACTATGATGATGTGGGATAAAAGTTTCATCTTTCCTGCCCGTTTGTGAAGAAAAGACCAAATAATATTCAGTACAATAAATTTGTTCAGAGGATCTGCACAGAACTTTGGAGCTCTGTTCAATTTAGCACTTTGTTTTGTTTCCTGAGTATGGTGATGTCTCTTTTGCAAAGAGAGTTAATATTTTCTTTTGTTATTAGAACCTGTTAGAATTTTAAGATTTTATTTTGATGAACTGATGACAAAAATAATTTATAAACATTTATATTTTTAAACAGTTTTTAATCAACTGCTTGTCATATAATCTACTCATTTCCCGCACACCACCCAAATCAACCAAGTAGAACGCTCACTATTTCCTGTCTGCAAGTCAATAGTACTTTGGTATCAACTGTTTAACAGAAAGATGCATTTAAATGCTTTACTCCAGTACTATATTCAAGCTCCATATTCACACATCACAGGGTTTTGGTGAAAATAAAACTTCTCCTGATTGCATTCTTTAGTGTGAACAAGCTTGAGTCGTGAAAAAAATACACTTTTAGTCATTGTGGTAAGACTATAATTATTTATTTGTTCCAAATAATGAAAGTTCACATGCTGTTTAGATACAAGTGATCTAAAATGATTTGTATACCTTAGTTAGCAGTAGGTTGGTAGCTGAAAGGGTCGTCCAGTATATTGAATATTTATGAATAAGAAAAGTCTACCTAGCTAGCTAATATTGATGTAACACTTAGTTAATTAGTTAGTAATTTGTAGGTTCCAAAGTTATACATATCTGAAGATTCTAAATGTATTTTTTACTGAACCTTTAACCACTGTAACCATTGATTTTATTACATTTATAGCATTTGGGAGATGCCCTTATATCTTACATATTAGACTTAGAATAGACTTACATCTGTTTCATTTCTACAACTAAGCGGTTAAGGGTTAAGATCTTGGAATTTAAACTCATAACCTTCCAATCAGTAACCCAACACCTTAACTACTGAGGCATAACCTGTAACTTTCACAATTTTAACCGGTTTAAGTAGAATAATGGCATAATGTTAGCAAGCAAGTACAGTGCCTTCTGGAACACTATAAGCCATGATTTGAAAGATGTATGACATTAAATGCTGTTCCCCAGAAGCAAAGCAAGGAGGGTATTAGTCAGAGAACCAGGCAAGAGGCCAACGGGTAACCCTGAAGGATATTAAAAGATCCACAGCTCAGATGAGAGAAGATATTCAGAGGCTTACCATAGCCTGGAGACTCCAAACATCTGGATGTTATGCCAGAGTGGTGAGACTCATTAAATCCTGTATGCGCCAATGCTGTTTTGGAGAATTAGCAGACATGAGGGAGAAGGTTCTCTGGTCTGAATTGGGTAAAACGGAATATTTTGGCCTTAGTATAAAGAGCTAGAAACTCAGCACTGTGCATAACCCTGAGAACAGCATTTGCACTGTGATGCATGGTAGAATCATATTGCGCATTACACTCTGATGCTTGGTTGATGGTCTTTGATTGAACTAGTTTTCTGAATCTGAAAATACAACCCCTGGCAAAAAGTATGGAATCACCCCTCTCAGAAAATGTTCATTCAAATGTTTAATTGTGTAGAAAAAAAACACAAGCACATATATGCCACAAAACAAATTTCACTCAACAATCCAAACTTCTGGCTGTATAAAACACTTTAAAAAAAAAACAAAGAAAGATAACTATAGTCAATTACAACTGTTTTTACAGATCAAACAGAGGAAAGAAATATGGAATCACACAAATCTGAGGAAAATTATATGGAATCACCATGCACTTTGCATTTCTAAAACAAACACCTGTATCTGAATACAACTGCTAATTAGTCTGCAGTTAAAAAAGAGTGCATTAGTGATGTGTTGAACCAAGATGATTGACATAACTCATGGCTCCAACACGAGAGATGTCAGTTGAAACAAAGGAGGGGATTATCAAACTTCTCGAAGAAGGTAAATCTTCACGGAATGTTGCAAAAGATGTTGGTTGTTCCCAGTCAGCTGTGTCTAAAATCTGGACCAAGTACAAATCAAATGGAAAGGTTGTAAAAGGGAAGTGTACTGGTAGACCAAGAAAGACATCAAAGCGCCAAGACAGAAAACTTAAAGCAATATAGCTTGAAAACAGAAAATGCACAACAAAACAAATGGGCAGAAAGTGGAGTCAATGTCTGTGACCGGACTGTAAGAAATCGCCTAAAAGAAATGTGATTTACATACTGTACAGAAAAGCCAAACGAAAACCATCATTAACATCTAAACAGAAAAAAACAAGGTTTCAGTGGGCTAAAGAAAGACAATCTTGGACTGTGGATGACTGGATGAGAGTTATATTCGGTGATGAATCACGAGTCTGCATTGGGAAGGGTGATGATGCTGGAACTTTTGTTTGGTGCCGTTCCAATGAAATTTATAAAGACAACTGCCTGAAGAAAACATGCAAATTTCCACAATCATTAATGATATTTGGTTGTATGTCAGGTAAAGGTATGGGAGAGATGACAGTCATTACATCTTCTATAAATGCACAAGTTTATGTTGAGATTTTGGACACTTTTCTTATTCCATCAATTGAAAGGATGTTTGGTGATGGTAGCATCATTTTTCAGGATGATAATGCATCGTGTCATAGGGCAAAATCTGTGAAAACATTCCTACAGGAAAGACATATAATGTCAATGGCATGGCCTGCAAATAGTCCGGACCTCAATCCAATTGAAAATCTGTGGTGGAAATTAAAGAAAATGGTCCACGACAAGGCTCCAACCTGCAAAGCTGATCTGGCAACTGCAATAAGACAAAGCTGGAGACAGATTGATGAAGTATACTGTTTGTCATTAGTTAAATCCAGGCCTCAGAGAATTCAAGCTGTTATAAAAGCCAGAGGTGGTGCAACAAAGTACTAGTAGTGTTTTTATTTGGTGATTCCATATAATTTTCCTCAGATTTGTGTGATTCCATATTTCTTTCCTCTGTTTGATCTGTAAAAACAGTTGTAATTGACTATAGTTATCTTTCTTTGTTTTGTTTTTTTAAAGTGTTTTATACAGCCAGAAGTTTGGATTGTTGAGTGAAATTTGTTTTGTGGCATATATGTGCTTGTTTTTTTTCTACACAATTAAACATTTTAATGAACATCTTCTGAGAGGGATGATTCCATACTTTTTGCCAGCGGTTGTGTTATCTGTAAACTTTATTTATTTTATTTTTTTTTTACCAGATGTTGTTGGTTTTACTTAAAAAAAAAAAAAAAACAGTATTTTTCCACCCTCAATTTAAAATAATGCCAATTCCAAAAAAAAAAAAATCATGCATATGTACAAACGCTGTAAAGATGTCAATCCGCATAAATCTGTAGATTCCATTTTTAAAAAATTACGACCCAATTTCTTAGTATACAAATGCACAGCAGGATGCAAATCCACATATTTAATCTTAGCAACAGTGTATTTTCTCAAGGTTAATAATTTCAGCTGCATAATGTGAACTCTATAGCAGAAGAAGCTGATGTGATGGTTACTCTGTTCTCTAAAAAAAGAAATGAAACTAGTTTCACTGCACACTGAACCACCTGCCGCTATTTAATCAGGGTCTTTATTGCATTTTTTCCCCTGTATGTAGGAGACTAAATACAAAATAAAGCAAATATGACTTTTTTAAAGTTGTTTGTGAACCAGTTTTTCTTAATAATTATTATTTTCCTGAATCATCTGATCGCATTAGAGATTATTATTTTTTTTTAGATATTCAGCCAGAAAGATCATTCAACCAACAGTTAAAGATACTTGCATGTTTTATATACATTTATTTTGTAAAAAAAAAAAAAAAAAAAAGAAAACTTAAAATACATTTTCTCTGACTTCAGTCAATCCAGCGTTTTTGTTTGCAGTGGCTCCACATTAGTGATCACTGTTGCACAACACGATGGGAAAAAGAAAAAAAACAAACAAACTCCAAGAGCAACAGTGCTGAAACATCCCGTACTGTCTCAAACCCACACCCGCAGTTAGTCCGAGTGTCAGTTTGGGTCTTGCAAACAGCTTGGAGGGGGAACAAAAAGTACCCACAAGAACAACGCAGGCCTTACTCAGGTCGAGCAAATCGAGTTTTTCCCGGTCTTTTCTTACAGCACAAGAGAATATAAGTAGGAGTCCATGGAGGAGGGCTTTAAGTGGCCACGTTTACGTTTAACCCCCCAGACGCTGGCCCTCGCCCCAGGGAAAACCCCCTGGGCGTTCCTCAGGGAGGGGGTTGTAGTTGGGATCTTCCTCTGGTGTGTCAAACAGCATTTTACTGCGGAGAGAATACAGAGTCAGAAACGCATAATAGATCTCGTTAAGATGAATTCTTGATTCTGATTGGCTGGAAGGTGTTAAGATTTCTAGCAGATTATTTCTAACTATAGTTCCAGCTGGAAGTCAGATCACAGGATATGATCATATACAAATATTCTATTATGTCTATAGTGCAGAAATTGTGCAATTGCTGATACATTGATTGGATAAAGGTGTATACTGGACATGTGTGGTCTCCTGTGTCGGCATTTTGTAACAGTTAGTGTGACACTGTTCATTCATTATTAAAAAAAAGTTTCATAAGAAGAATAAAACATTTTTAAACGTACAGAAAGGACGGAGTTCTTAGCCATCTGCTTCCACCAGGTTGGTTGGGAAATACATCCTCCAGGAAGAAATACACATGCCCTACTGCAATTCCTGCAAAGAAAAAAGGCAGATAATCCAAGCTAGCTCATGAAGCATAAGCAATGTTTGATATTATCTTTGCTTCAACAGCAGTTTAAATAGCTAATTTGAACATGTACCTAAAAGGTCCACGATGATGGAGTTGCCCAGCAACAGGGAAAATCCCATAAGGACCCATGGCAGAAAAGGGGCTTGGAAGTTGAGCAGTCCGAAGAAATTCATGCGCACGTTGGGGTTACGTCTGCTCCACACGTACACGAGCATGATCGTGAACGCCTGGCCCAGGAACACAAGACTCACAAACATGCCAAATATCTATGTGTGTATTAAGGGCAAAATATTAAATACCCGAGTTCCCAACTTTCACTTTCACAGCAAGGAAGAGAACTGTTTTAATGGTGAAATGAGGAATGAAACACACCAGGATATGCTGCTGGGGAAAAACCATCAATAACTCAATTCTATATTAGAGTGACTACTGTCACCACCCTGAAGCTGACATCCCAAAATGTGTCAATCCCGTTTATGCCACATTAATTTGGCAGAATTACATACAATCAAGGATACAGTCATGAGAAGGCCACCAAACAGGAACATGAACACAAAGTCAGCGGTTCTGCCTCGAAACGAGCCCTCCTCCAGCATTCGACAGTAGCGGTATCTGTGATTATCAAGTTAAGGACTTTGAGACCATTCATCCTATCCTGCATACATATTCCCAGTAGCAAAAGACAAAAGTCAACACGTGGTGACGAAGGATACAAAAATATCATGTTGAACAAGAAGTTGAAGCCGACCGGGCCGAAGAACAGGAAGTTGGTCACAAGCCGCCATATCTGTAAAAGGCCGCGTGTTTCATGTCACATTATTTGACGCTGATTTCTGAAAGAGTGAAATATCTGAATAAAACCAGACACTCACCTGGTAGTGCTTTAATATCAACTCAGGATTGAAGTACAACTGGAAAGGTGTAATGAGCTCTAGTTGCTGTAGGGATTAGACATGACAAAAGAGATGGATAGTAAACAAAACCGACATATTGATTTAGATAAACAACTAAACAGCAACATGTGGAAATTTCAGGTCTTTGTACTTGGCAACTTCCACAACATATACATATATATATGTGTGTGTGTGTGTGTGTGTGTGTGTAAATGGTTAATAAATACTAGGAACGCAATAGAAGTCTTGGTGGTTTGTCAGGTGCCAGTTTGTGGTTGTTTATTTTTTTTCTAACAGGAGGTGAGGAAGTGTTTTATTTCACATCTACTACAAGTGTTCTGGGGAGTGAAAGATAAAAGACTCTCTGTGTGAAATTATATGAAATGAAATAGACAAAACACGAAAGACTTTTTAAATATTAAAAAAGAAAAGAAACTTAAAACAGATCTCTGTAGTGGATTTAACACTCAGTTAAACTGTCTTACTGACTCGTGCTGAGTTTCAGCTGAACTTTTTCACTCTTAAATGTAACGTCATGATATTATAAAGATTGTTATAAGACTGTTATAAGATCCATGCACCTCCTCCTGCTGCTGTCACGTCGTCGTGTCTGTAGTCTGAGCTATTTGAGACTCTCCACGTTAAAACTCACAGCTGTTAGCTAACCGCTAAACTAACCGCTAAGCTAACAAGCTAAGCTAAGCTAACTAGCTAATTAGCAAAACTCACTCACTACTTCCTTTGAAATGTCAGATATCAGACGTATCGTGTGTTTTACTCACAACTGCCGCTGTAGTGAGCACGCAGGCGGTCGTGTACGTCCTTGTAACCACTGGAATCTGTAAATATTCTTGCTGGAATGTTTGGTAAGCCATTTTTGTTTTTTGGCCTGACGACTGTTACACTTCCGGTATCTCTTGACACGTCGTTAGAGAGACATGCAAATGAAGAGGGTGGGGTTTAAGATGTTGACATGTCTTATTGGATAGTGAGAGAGAGCGGAGGCACGCGCGTTATTGCGATTGGTCGATTAGATAAGCTTCCGATCGCTAAACGGTTTTTTTTTAAATTGGTTACGTCTCAATCACCTCACTAGCTCTTGTTTATGCTGCCTACAAAGTGTGTAACGTAACGCATAATGCACCCTACGTAGTGCCCTAGATTATAAAATAAGGATGCGTTTGGGATGAAACCAGTCTCAGCTGGCTGGGTTTAAACGTTTAAGTGTCACATTCGGATTCGTTACTGAATAATGTCGTTTTCCTATTGGTACACATATTTAGGGAATTTTTTTTTTCAGGTTTTATATTTTCATTTTCAAATCTATAAATTATTTTGAAACATCATAGAAAGAAAACAAATAAAGGAAAATAAATAAATAAAATAATAACACATCCTGACCGCAAGAGGGCGGCGCAGTGACGTCACTGCGTGCGTCAACACCAAGGACGCGAAGAAAAGCGTTTGGCGCGCGCGCTTTGGAAATGGCGGAGGACCGTGAAGAAAACAGTGAGAAAGTTTTTTTTTATGTTTACGTTTGTTTTCATGGTCGTTTGTGTTTTATTTCACTAATGAGTTTGTTTGTGCTTCAGGAAAGTGTAAATCTCTGTCATGTCGACGTTTTAAAGCGCTTTGTGCGAATATGTGCGTTAAAGTTAAACAGTTGAAGTTAAATAGTAATTAATGTTTTATAAAATAATATTTTTAATTTTATTGACAATATAGTTGAACTTAAAACCAAGTATCAAGATAGGATGCTTATAGTGAGATTTATATACTTAATATCTGGTAATAGGACATAATATGAATATTAAATATAACACATGAATATTAAATATGTTCTCATTTGCATATCACAAAGCATAATATATACATACATACTGTACACTAAGAATATTACATATTTAATAAGAATATTACATCTGAATATTAAATACGTGCTCATTTGCATATTACAAAACTTAATATATACATAAATACAAAATATTAATATTAAATATGAATTAAATATGTGCTCATTTGCATATTGCAAAACACAATTTAAAATATAGTGTGTTTTAGTTATATTTGGGATTACATTGAATGGTCAGACTGGAATGTTTAAGAAAATGTTTTTATTGTATATTTGTGTAAAAAAAAAAGTCAAAACTGTCATCAAAAGCTAAGTAGTTTGTCTTCTGGCTTGAAACAAAGCCTCATATAACAAAATAAAGTAGACGAAACAATTTATGATTCTGCGTATAGAGATTTAAAAAGGGCTGTTGATTGTTTTGAAAAATAAAATGACATTTATTCTAGCTAGTTATGTAGCTGACACGCAGGCGAGAACACAGTATATATCAATAATCGTGGAAGTATAAATATTATTAATGGAAATCTTTTTAAATCTGAATCAAAGTCAGCATTTTCTTTTCTGCTGATCCCAGTAACAGATTTCTGAAAAAAGAAATCAATACCTTGATTTTATGAATTGAACAGCATATGATGCATGGACCATTTTCTGAACAGCTGCATTTTCAAAATCAGTGATGAAGAGAATTAAGTTAAAGTTGATCCTTTATTTTCCTGCTCAGTTTCCAAATTCATGTGTTTATTTGTTTTTTTAGATTAAAAAGGTAATTAAATAAAATTGTTTTATTTATTTATTTATTTGTTTATTTTAATAAATTGTTTTATTTATTTATTTATTTGTTTATTTGTAAAAAGATGCAGTTTATTATATTTACTGAGAAATAAGATCTTCCATCTTGAAGACTTTAACGTGGTGGAAAACCTACTGACACTGGAGATGCCATCCATTAACGTTAAATAAAGTTTCACTTTCATATTAATCAACGGATGTACGACTGTAATAAATACTTTAAAATCAATTTCTAATAACTCTTAGATCGTGTAGCTCTTCCTCCATATACTTCCTTTTAAAGCCAAAGTGTTGCAGATTATGTTAAATTGTTAAATGTACATTTCTGGGTTTAATTTTATTTATTTATTTATTTATTTATTACTCTTCATCATTGTGAAGGTTTTCTGAAGTAGATATGATCTAACTAATCAGTGTAATATGATCCACAGTGGGCTCCTCATCATCAGATTCCCTCAAACTGTACGAGGCGCAGTTCTTCGGCTTCACCCCTCAGACCTGCATGATGCGGATGAACAGCGCCTTCCAGGACTGTCTGTACGAGATGCTTGTAGTCGTCGAGTCCGTGTTTGTCCGGAAACTGTCACAGGGAAAAGATCAGCCCGAAGAGCTTTGTATAAAGACTCGAGAGTGCACGCAAAAACTGCTTCAGTTCCTGCAGGAACGCTTCCTGAAGCTGTCGGGTCGCATGGAAGCTCTGTTGGTTAACAGTGTGCTTTCGGTACCCGAAAACGTCCTTCTTCCCGAAGACGATTCGCACCGCAAATACCCAGAGAGCAAAGAACAGCTTTTAAAGCTGGAGGCTTCGATCGCAGAGCTGCAAAAGTCTTACGAGGCAGAGGTGTGCGCAAAACAAGCTCTCCTGGCTGAGCTCACTGAGCAGAAGGAAACACAGGAGCAGCTGGATGAGGTGCTGCAGTGGATCGACGAGCTGCGGTTATCCTGTAGGAAAGAGGGGATGGGAAATATACGGGACAGCTTCCAGAATATGATTGAGACTGTGAACCAGCTGCAGGGTGAGATGGCGAAAATCCAGAAGAAGAGCAAATCCCTGGATGAAGTGTAATACTCCTTTTGTCTTATTCCTTCTTTGATGCACACCAGTTATGCTTGGTTGCTTAAAGATGGTCCATCCACAAGGGGGCAGCAGCACGCAGTCTGGTTATGCCACCTTGTTGACCCGCCAATGTGCTGTTCTCAGCAAGGCGTCGCATCTGAAAGCCTGAGGTTCCTTCTTTGACATTTGAAATGCAGTCACCCCAAATCCTATTGTTTCCACCAAATCTATTGTCTATACCATGCCAAGGCCAAGTTCATGTGTATTCTCATCTTTTTTTTTCCTTCAGTGCAATGAGATCAAACTGAATTTCTTATATGCCCAAGCCTGTGTGCTTTCTTCCTTGTTCTCAGCAGGAGGCCTGTATACCTTATTCAGGGTCTGTCCTTTTACACGGTGCATCGTGCCCCACGATCGTAGACACTGTTATAAGATCTTTTTTATTAAGCACTTTAGCTTTGAACAAAACCTTTCAGAAATGTAATCAGTTGTCAGTTTTCTTTGTCATGTTGTAAACACAATAAAAATCCATGCTTATTTTTACTTTTCTGTTTGATTTTCTGTGTTTAAGTGTTAAATTATCAGTGTCTGCGATTTTTCTAGTATTATGAACACTGAGTATTGGTCAATCTTTTAGTCAAGTTGTGTAATATTTATAGGCTTGTAGACCAAACTAATAATTCCTGTGACAAATAGATTAATGTGCTTTGTTTGTGTGTGCTGACAAACAGCAAAGGAAAGTAGTGACATCCACAAAACACCATTAAAGGCAATTCTCACATAAAGCAGAAACAGAACGGTGAAAGAGCAAAAAATCTTCAGTAGACAGACCAAGACTAATCATCCTTTAAATACAAAAGATAGTCTAATTTATGGTTTATTTGGATTGGGTTCTTTTTTCAAGCTATTGTTATGAAATTTTCCAAAAAATTGAAATAATTGATACTCGACATGATTTGTAAAATTATAAACCTGTCGTAACTCCTCGCCTGTTATACAACTGAAAGGGAAGTAATCGTAGTCCACATTAATGAGTTTGCATATAAGAAATTTCTACAACTTGGGGGCATGCTTTCATAGTCCCAGTGCGTGCAGATCATTACAAGAAGAATTTAGAAGGCGGTATGTTTAACAAGGTCACAAACAAACTCAGTAAATAATACTGCTTAGTTATAGAGTCTGATGAAGAAGAAGAAGAAGGGCTTGGTCTTCACTGTAGACAGAGGAGAGAAAAAGATAGGATGGGTGCAGTAAGGGGTTGGGTGGAGTGAACGACACAACCCCCGAGTTAGCAGTCTGCTTGAATTTTTGCCTCTTTCATCTCTCTCATTAAATCCTAAGCCGGAACAGCAGGAGTCTCCTCGCTACCAGCTTTGCAGGATGGAGGTGATGCAGATCAGGCAGCCTGCCAAACACACACACACACACACACACACATATCGAGTTTGTCCCAAATGCTATGAGTTCTTAAAAGGTCATTATGTGACCATATGATATGGAATATCACTTTCAATGAGTGTTTTATAAACCATCAAAGTCAAGATGGATTTGGAGCCTATCCTGGGAACACTGGTTATGAGGCGAGAATTCGCCAGTCAATCACAGGGCCCTATGAATATATGAATTCACACACTCATTCACACCTTCTCAAAATTTATTGTGCACAGGCCATTGCTTTAAAAAAAACGATTAGCATTAGCTCACATGGTAGCTATGATGCAGTCATGACTCAGTAGTTAAGACTTTAGATTACTGATCCAAAGAGCAGGAGGTTTAACAGCCCAAGCGACCACTGTCGGACCCTTGAACGTGGCCCACAAACCTAACTGTTATCCGATAGCACTATATCAGGCTAACCCTGTGTTCTCTTCTGTAATGAACTTGTAATGAATAAAAGCTGCAACTGCCATGTTTTTGGGAGGATATCAAAAATCCCAGAGGTATCCCAAGCAGTTATGCAAACATGCAAAACTCCACACAGACAGTAACCCAAGCTCAGGATCAAAGTGGGTCCCTGAAGCTGTAAGATGCCAATGATACCCACTGCACCCACACTTCATGTTATTGGGTATGCTAATAAACAGTCTTAAGTAAATACATATCAATAGATCAAGGATCCAAGATCAGCTGATTAAACAAAGAGCGATCCGGCTTGTTAGTAATGAAAACCTGCACCCAAACTGGCCATTTACAGGTAAGATTAGACACCCCATACTACAGGCTATGAGGAACAGGGTTAAAATAGTGTGACTGAGGCAAGAAGAAGTTGAAGTAAGATGAAATAAATAGAGACAGACATATTTAAACAAAACTGTGCCCTTGCAAATTTCATAATTTGGATTGACCATATACAGTACAAGGAGCTATTGATGCAATGCTATAATAAAACTTTATGCAGAGGTCATGTGTTGCTGTGGTCTACAGCTTGGTTGTAATGGCTACATGCCACTATTAAGCATTGAAAAGTAGAGCACATGGGGGGTCTGAAGAGAAATAGATTCATAGTGATGCTTCTGGAAGTCATTTGTATTTTCCCAAGCTGGGGCTGATAAATAAAGAATGATGTGACCTGCCTGTGAAAGACGATCTGAGAGCCTAAGACATTAGTTCAAAGCCTTTAGTCATTTTTGGGGATATGACTTTGTACTTGGGATATAATTTTAATCATTTGGTATTTCTGGGCAAAAGTCAGGACTCATTTATCACTTAAAGTTGCAGTTTTCCTCAGTGAATGAAATATTGGAAATTCAGAATGTCACACAGCAGCCATAAATAAATACCACACATACAATCAATATAGCATTTTAAAGTGTCATGCTGCTAATCTATAGCAGTGCCTTGTAGCCAAACTTGTCAATTATGCATATAGATTTTTTTTAAGTCAGGTCAGGATTAACCTGTTGATCACAACGCAAATTCATCCTAATAAAACTTTCTGTTTCTTAAAAATTACAATTCAAAAGCAATCACATTCCTTACAGTAATGGGAAAGAAGGTTCCTCAGGTTCCCTTTCTCCCATTTTTTTCCCACTGAGACCCCTATTGGTGAACAACTGACACTGAGCACAGAGGAACAAGGTTGAAAGAATATTTGTTTTATCTCTGAGTTTTCATGTAATCGATTTTTTGCAAAGACATCAAACGGTTCAGTTGCCTGAGCTAAATTCACATTTCCTTTTCACTAATCAAACCCCATACGGTGACTTGCTTGAGATCCTTATTTTTGTTCGCTAAGTCAAAGGTCTTTGTTCAATAGCACTTGTTCAAGCTGTGAGGTTTGATTGACCTGCACAAACCATTTTCCGTGTAACTGGGAAAGAAAGCGAGGTGGACCTGAAAGAACACAGTTTCCTTTTTTAAAAACAACCTCGTTTAATGTTTTGCTATTAGGGTTTAATAAAGTAGTGTTCAAATTCAAAATGACTTATGGTCTGAATCAAGTTTACTGCAATAGAAGTTGTGTAACCATGCAAATAAGTAGAGTCGCTGCAAAAAACTCTACGGTCCCTAGTTTAATTCTGAACTTGAGTCACTTCGTCATGGACTAGTATCTCATCCAGGGTATATTCCTCTTGTGCCCTGTACTCCTAGGATAGGTTTCTGATAGACTGGTGTCATATTCAATTTGACCTGATTTGTCCCATATTCCTGCTTTTCACCCAGAATTCCTGGCATATTCTTGGGATCCCTTTGACTAGGATGGATGAATGAATGACCAATGGCTTTCCTTCAAAAGATTAACAATAAAGAAATTCAAAGAGATCAATGTAAGGCTGTTGACCATTGGTTTAGTTTCATTTTAATAGCATTTTTGCAGTTTATCGTATACTTCACAGGTACATACTGTACCACACACTGTATTTCTATTTACATTCATTAACGTTTGGGGTATTTTCATTCATTCATTCATCTTCTACCGCTTATCCGAACTACCTCGGGTCACGGGGAGCCTGTGCCTATCTCAGGCGTCATCGGGCATCAAGGCAGGATACACCCTGGACGGAGTGCCAACCCATCGCAGGGCACACACACACACACTCTCATTCACTCACACAATCACAAACTACGGACAATTTTCCAGAGATGCCAATCAACCTACCATGCATGTCTTTGGACCGTGGGAGGAAACCGGAGTACCCGGAGGAAACCCCCGAGGCACGGGGAGAACATGCAAACTCCACACACACAAGGTGGAGGTGGGAATCGAACCCCCAACCCTGGAGGTGTGAGGCGAACGTGCTAACCACTAAGTCACCGTGCCCCTGTTTGGGGTATTTTGTATTGCATATTTTACTTTATCCTCCACTAAGAAAATTCCTTGGGAAATTCCTCGAGTCCTTGAAATGTACTTTCCCCTTAAACAGCCTGAACATTTCTATCACCAAGTTGACAATTGTTATGCAGAAACATTCCAGGCACTCAAAGTAGTTTTATTAATGTAAATCAAGGAATGCAGATGACACGATAGGAGCATTCGTGCTATGTGCCCATCCCTTGGTCTTTTAGGCCTAGGCAAGAAGAAATCATTGGGGGAGGGGATAGAAAGCTTGGCATGGCATTGGTGGACAGCTGGTGACAGACTGTTTGTTCTTCTTCGGGAAAGAAGCCCAGCACAACCAGGAGGAGGTCACCTTCTCTCTAGCCAAAGCTTTTGGAGAACCTTTGATTGCTTTGTGTGCCAACGGCAGTGGGTTAGAAATAGAAGCCTCTTGGTGTTGACGTTTTTTCCTTTTTGGAGAAGCGTTATGTTCGTTTAGATTTGATTATTTGTGTTGATCAAAGTAGCACTAGCATGTCTGGGAAGCAGCAGAAAAAGACCTTTTGCTCTTTTAAGATGAAAATATAATATTGCTGATGCTTGTCACCAGCATGTATATAAGCTCTTTATTTAACCCTTGTATGGTGCTCGTATTTTTGTTACTCAGCCAGTGATCGTGGGTCTGTTGGACTCGCTGCATTTTTGGGTTTTTAATTCAACACAATCAAAAATTTTATGTTAAAATACTCTACAGATGTTTACTTCATCCCAATTACAAGCAATATAAACAGCATATATAGTTAATATTTGCTCTTTACCTTTCTTTTGTTGTTTTTTTAATAAAATGTAATAAAAAAAAAGAAAATCAAATTTAATCAAGTTATGAATGGGAAAAAAATCAACAAATTTACAAGGAAGCAAAGTTTTTCAAAACTATCGATGTTTATGAATATGGGTCCCACAGACCCGAACAACATACAAGGGTTAATTAATTGGAAATGGGAAAAAAAATAGAAAACTACAAGGAATATCACTCTCTCTAACAAAAGCTGATAGAACCATCAACAGTTCAACGCTCATATTTGCTAGAGAAAAAGGCATAATTGGAGGTCACCAAATGGTTAACTAGTACGAGGATGGTATCATTAGTAATATCTACTGTGAAGCTTTTACTGTTTAAAGGTTGTATTGTCTGTCAACGGGACAAATAAAAAAAAATCCCAGGCTGTTGGAGCTCATCTAAAATGTTCTTTGTTTGATGCTTTTCAGTTGCCCAGGGACTCTTTGCCAGGTTGATGGGTCAGAGGATTTAGAAAATGGCTGTCTGAGTTTTGGCCCTTCTTAAATGCTTGGGTGTCAGTTGCCTACAAACTGCTTTGACGTTTTAGAAGCTGTTTTCTTCATGTGCAAGTGTAATGTCCATATGCAAATTCTGTAAAAGGATACACATTATGGTTGGCAGGTAGTTTTGTCCAAATGAATTAGTACAGTATACGACCTATACTAAACATGTGAGGGTTAATGGTGTTGATCAAGGTTGAGATGTTACTTCAGGACCTTTCCTTTGGGGTTTCCTCCCCAGTTCAAAGCGGTGCAGTGTAGGGTGATTGGCATCTCTAAATTGCCTGTAGTGTGTGTGTGTGTGTGTGTGTGTGTGTGTGTGCCTGGAGTCCCCTGAGACAGGTTCCCTGCATCCATGTGTATAAAAAGCAGTACAAAAAAGAAAAGGATATTGAGGTCTCTCTGTAATGTGACAAGCTTTTTTTCTTATCTTCAATTGTTTATTTATTATGTCGCTTTGTAGAAGCCAACATTCTGTTTTCCTATTTAAGCTTAGACAAAAATGTATAAAATTTAATGCGGCCTGGGGTTTTTGAGCCACATGCACCAAATTGATATGTTGTAGACGCTGGTCTGAAGTTTGTTGCTATTACTTTTCTAAGCGATCCGGTACCGGGTCTCAAAGTGGCCTTTTTTCCCATAGACTCCCATTATAAACTTTGGAGGTTTATAACTCGGCAAGCTTTCGAACTATCTACACCAAACTCGGCCAGCTCCTTTAGGGTGATACCCTGAACAAACTTTTAAATTGGTGTACCGACTGGCCTTCCGGTTGTGCCGCAGCCCCGCCCCCAAAATATGCAAAATCAAAATACTTTTTACAACATGGACATGTGACATATCAAAACACTCAGAACCATGAGGGGAACTTCCTCACATGTATACTGATGACGTCACATGACGTCACGTGACGTCACATGAAAATAAAAAATTAGCACAACATGAAGGAAGGGCCTTTGCGAATCCTTGCCTCGTCAAAGCCAACATCAAAGATTGTAGCGACGAACTTTACAAATCTAGTTATTATCTAATTATCTATTTAGCAGAACATTTAATGTAGCTATAAATGGATAAAAAGTACAGTGCATTAAGATACTTCAGGATGTAGCGTTAATGGAAAGGAATCAACAATGGAGTGATGACCCTTGACTATAAAATGTATAAGGGACATTATTTGCATTTACATTATTTCCTGTCCTGTGTCACTCAAATGAGAATGAGGTTCCCTCTCTGAGTCTGGTTCCTCTCAAGGTTTCTTCCTCATATCATCTCTGGAGGTTTTTCCTCACCACCGTTAACTTAATTTTAAACTTTATCATTTTTATTCCGTTTCTATACTTCTGTAAAGCTTCTTTGAGGCGACGTCAGTTGTTAAAAGCGCTATACAAATAAATTGCTTTGAAAATTGAATTGATTTGACAGCATCACATCACAGCATGTCCTGTTTTGATTTACTCCCTTTTTAAGACCTCATAGCAAAATGTGGTTTCTGCTTCCAACCTGCTCAACCTGGCTCTTATTCTTGGTGATGTTCTACAGTATGTATTTCTTTTGCACTAGTACATAAACAATGTTATGCATTGTTGTGGCTTCCTGATTTGTTTTTAATAGTCTTTGAACTTAGCAGGTTTTACCCTAAGTTGGTTATTCATATGCAATCCATTTAATCTTGAGACTAAAGCAACATTCTGAGCACAATATTGCCACCTCAGTGAATATATACATGATGGAACACATGTGGAACACAGCTTTGAATTATTTTTTTTTTTTTCGAAAATATGACAAATCTTTTAGCTTATGCATCTTACCGTGCATGTGTTTTTCTCGTTCGCATTTGAGATGTCATTTTCATCCTCTATAAGCCTCACCTCTACACTATTTCAACAATAAAGCAGCTGTCACTAGCAGCAACCTCTTTCTCCACTTATCATTCACCGTGGATGGTCCAGACCCAAGTCCCTCTGCCCAATTTAGACCCCTACTCGAGAGGTACACAAAAGCCCATTAATAGCAACGCTGTTGGTGCTGCTCTGAATAAAAGGGTACATTTTTACATTTTAAAGTACAACGTGGAAGATGGGGCCCTTGGCAAAATGTTTCTTAAATTGGTTTCTTACCTTTGTAGAAGCACTTAACTACAATGAAAGAAGTTAGTAATGAATGGAGATTTTTAATGTCCAGGGGATGTTCTAAATTTGAAATGGTCTGCTAACTATAACTGTTTAATTATAGGTTAAAAAAAAAAAAGAAAGCTCAATTTTGTATATGCTACTCAGGTAAGGTAACTGGAGGGTAATTGAAATGCACACCAGGAAGGAAGGCCTCAGGTGACATACTGGCTGGAATAATTTGCATAATTGGATAAACTTTATTTTCATTGCACTTTGGCAATTCCTGGGTTTGCAAGACTTCAAGGGAAATGTTATTACATTTAACCACAGAGAACTGCTGACTTTAAAATGCAATAGTTCATTAATTTAATCCAGAGACATTTTTTTTTTCTAGCTCCTGACAAAGAAACCCATCCAAATTGTATAGATTGATGATCTTAATTAATTTTACATGGCCTGCATGGAAGAGGTATCCAAACACGACAGCGTGTGAATACAAAATAAAGAAAAAAAATCCAATAATATTCAAGTCGTGTAAGAGAAATATAAGACAAGAGTACGTAAATGATATAATTATCCTCATCAGTACCATGGTGACATGTTGACAAATGAAACCTAGATTCAATAGAGTGAATACATAATATATTGCCCCTGTCGACTTTCCACCACGGTGGTTGTTAGCGCCGATATTGCATGAGTGCATCACGAGGTCATGGTTCAAAACACACCCGTCATTTTGATTTATGCTAGTGAATTAAACCAAAAAAAAAAGGAGAACTGTCAGAGCCGCAATGCCGCAGGGGCCAACACCATCTGTGGTGCTGAACTGCCGAATTTTGGGTCTAATGATCCTATCCATTTCAAGAAGTGTGTTATCAAGATGTGCTCCAGGCTTGGGGTAATTGTTGGACCTGTGTCACACATAGACATGCACCCTAACCTTAAAGTTTGTTAAGTCCATATTTGATAAACAGCTGGATAACAAATAGTTAATGGTGTAATAACAGATGCGATAACATATAATGTTATGTATATGTATGTAATGTTCATAGTATTAATATCCCTTTAACAGAAACCAACCTTGGAGTCCAATAAATATGTTTATACTGAAATCTTTCGGATGTGTTCCGCGATTCTGGTGCTGGTTGTCTGTCACACTGACATCACACAGCTTTAATGGCATTTAATTGAAGAAATACAAACCCTCTTAAAGAATAATGGTCATATTTCACTGTTATCTCCTCGGAGCAAGAGCTTCTTTTCTCATTTAGGATTTTCCAGAGTGAATAAGTGCAGTGGGATTTAGGTGTCGATTCATTTCTACCTAAATACAGTGAGAGCTAGACAGCAACACTTTAGTCCATTAGTCTGTCCAGCACTCTCACCTCCTCATCTATACACATCTGAGTGTCAAGTAATCTGTCTCAGAATAAATGTGATAACCAGTCAAAAGAGATAACGTTCTCCCAGGCCCTTGGATTGTCTGTTTCATTAGTAGTTTGAATCTCTACCTAGTGAAAGTAATGGTAAAAGAGGGGAAGTCATGGCCTAATGGTTAGAGAGTCTAACTCCTAACCCTAAGGTTGTGGGTTCAAGTCTCGGGCTTGCCACGACTGAGGTGCCCTTATGCAATGGCTGCCCACTGCTCCAGGCGTGTGTTCATAGTGTGTGTGTGTGTTCACTGCTGTGTGTGTGCACTTTGGATGGGTTAAATGCAGAGAGCGAATTCTGAGTATGGGTCACCGTACTTAGCCGTATGTCACATCACAGATTTACTATTATAATATATCTGAACCATTTATTACTCACTTTATTTAGTTTCTCAAAATTAAAACCCCACTTTTTGTCCCAAAGTGACTTTTCTCTAGGTGGCAAATTTTTTCCTATACAGTATGTAGAGCTCAGCGCAGGTGAAAAACAGGGTAGCTGAAAATGATCAATACAAGAAAGCTCTAGGCTTGTTGACGGCATTCAAATGCAAATTGTTTCCCATTAAGAATACACCAAGAGGGGGTTAAAAAGAAATTGCATTTCAGGGGGCCTGTGAATGCCCTTATTTCATAAATTGGCCAATTTATATTCTCAAAATCATGACATGACTAGAAAAAGAAGTCAACGCAAATGCTAAGTAAGAATTAAAGAATCTTTATCATTACACATGTTAGGACCATTTTGCTAATGCATGCCTCATATCGTGTTAATAATCTAAAAACCCTTCAACCGTAACACTGTTCATTTGTGATTTATCTCACTGCCGAGCTTTCCCGAAGGCGTCTCTAATGCCCAAAGCTACCTTTTATGTGATTATGTTTCCCCCTCCCACAAAATGTCATTTCTGACTTAGCCAAAGCGCTTATCAAATCGGTGCACGGGCCAAATGTGTAGCTGCCTGGCTGCGTCTTGATCACGTGACGTGCTTATATCTGTCTCCTGTTGGTAAGAGTCATTGTGTCACTGTTCCCTGTGGATCGCGGCTCTCTAAAGGCAAGGCCAAATTGTACTCGCTAGTTTTTCATTTTTAGTATTAGTTGCGCGCATTATTGTTGAACGTTTAAATCAGACGGGTCAGAATTCAACATAATCAAATACATTATTGTTTCTATAGCAACAAATGACACAGTGATTTGTGTGGTGGACATCTAATCTAAGACTAACTATTTACGGCATTTTGCAGACGTTCTTATCCAGAAGTGTTTTGAAGCGGTTATATTGCTTTTTAACAAAGAACAACCAAAGAACAAAGTATAATCATTTATATGATGACAATGTTTTCTGTATAAAGAATCTTCAACCTCAGCTGTTTTTCCTTCTCTGTATATCTTCAGGACTGAGGACACTTTCCAGTTTCTCAGTAGCAAGATAAACTGTGTTTGTTTGTCTTATAACTTCAGGGCAGAGGAAAGAAAAGAGAGGCCGGAGACAGAACGACTGTTTATAGCTGCTATAATGTAAGCAACAACAGGAAGTAACCTGTTTTACAAAATTTCCACCAAATTAAATGGATAAAAGTACGACTTGTCCTTCATTCATTCATTTTCAATCCCAAATTGCTGCGTTACAAGATGAATAAAATGTTCATAAGTAAAATTATAATTTTTTTTACATTTGTTATGTAATACCTTTGAATATATAACGTGTATAATATAATAATAATAAAAATAATGATAATAATAATGACAATAATAATAATAATGATAATAATAATAATAATCAGCATCATCATCATCCTCTTCCACACCCAGTTAACATTTTCGATTTTGTCTGATTTATGGAACCCATTCTTCTTCTTTCTCTCCCTGATCAGTCCTCTTTTGACAGCTGCTCTCGCCCACGCTTTCTTTCTTTCGCTCCCCTGCTCAGTCCCGTCCCCACCCTGGAGCAGCTGCTCCCCCTGCGCTCTGTCCGCCATGTGAAACTGGCATCAACTGTCTGCGTATTCAGCCTGCTGTTTTCTGACAAAACACCGCCTGCTCACCGCACACTCGTCTCGGTACTAACTGTTCCACATGCCGCCCTTCACCCTCCCAGCAATGGCATTCTCATACCATACTTTTAGACTTGTTGCAGATTGCTTGAATTTGCTCGAATTAGCATTGATACAAAAGTCAAATCAGTGTTAAACAATTAGGTTATTTGGTCGACTTTCATAACTTTCATATCTCCCACTAAGCCATCCATCTGCACTCTGCAGTCTTATTTTAACCTCCTAAAGACCTACTGTGCACAATCGAATAGCCTTAGGGTCCATGTACAGCTCACTGTGAGCACAGCTGTAGCTCCGTATTTTAAATATCACCCTTATTCGCCTGCTGATTTTGGGGTCTTGCACACTTTTCATTTCATTTGAGCAAGGACCCGGGAGGTGGCCGCAATTCTCTAGCATCCTGCAGCGTTTCGGTGACACACCCTTTCCACAAAACAGCTGAGCTATAATTGCTTTCTTCACTCACTGCATCAGGCGGCACTCCAGGGATAATTCTACTGAGTTGGGCAGTCTTACTGTGTGAGAAAATTGGATGACACATGTCTGGGGCCATGTAAAAGCCCACAGTCTGACCCTGGAGTTGTGGTTTGATTTATTACCTAATGTGTTAAGGCAAGAACATTATAGGGCTTTGGAAAATAAGTATAGACGTGGATCTTTTCTCTGTTAACAACACTTACAGCTATAAGATGTTACACTTTGAAGATCATTCAATCTAGACCCCTTAAAGACAGGCTTGCACTGCCATAGCAGTCAAAAATGACACGTGATTCACTGAAATTTCTTTGGGTGATTGTTAAGATTGGAAGTTTAGAGAAATTTCTCCATTGTGGGAGGAATAAAGGTATATCTTATCTTTATTAATGCAGTTAATGGCATTGCTATTTGATGGTTGATCACAAAGTATAGCCAGTGAAAATAAAATTATTAAAAATTCAGAAAGTAAGTGCACCTTTAAGCTCACTTTCAAGTTTTTTTCCAAGCCAATTGTGTACACTGAATGTAGTCATGTTCTTTAATCGCAGCTCTATGGTTAATTGAGCTTTATCATACAATCTGACATGGACAAATGATAATCATAAAATGTTTAGTTCACGGGGGGCACGGTGGCTTAGTGGTTAGCACGTTCGCCTCACACCTCCAGGGTTGGTGGTTCGATTCCCGCCTCCGCCTTGTGTGTGTGGAGTTTGCATGTTCTCCCCGTGCCTCGGGGGTTTCCTCCGGGTACTCCGGTTTCCTCCCCCAGTCCAAAGACATGCATGGTAGGTTGATTGGCATCTCTGGAAAATTGTCCGTAGTGTGTGATTGCGTGAGTGAATGAGAGAGTGTGTGTGTGCCCTGCGATGGGTTGGCACTCCGTCCAGGGTGTATCCTGCCTTGATGCCCGATGACGCCTGAGATGACCCGAGGTAGTTCGGATAAGTGGTAGAAAATGAATGAATGAATGAATGAATGCTTGGTTCACTTGGTGAAAAATTGGTTCGTCCCTCTCTGTGGAACCTATAATGGTCCTGTGTAGAAGCCTACAGCAGGAATAGGACAGGTAACAGGTCTAAAGTAAAACTTTTAAGAAACAAAGAACCACTAACGATCCAAAGCACCCTTTTGGAATAATTTCTAATAATTTATTTTTGATAAATATAAAGTTTGCACCCTGCATAGCTTTGAGTGGAAAAATAATTACTTTATTATATAAATAATTCCTGACTTGATTCAAAGAAGGGAGTGAATGAGAATAATTTCTTATGATGATTATGGTAATGAATTAAAATATATTTGTCTTCTTAATTTCTAACCCTAACCCTAACCCTAGATCTGAATCGGGCCCTCGTTTGAATGATGATTAAAAATGTGTCATGATCCTGGCTGAATGCCTCAAACTGCAACTCAAGTGGCCACCTGAGTCCCTCATAAACCTTTTAACATTACTATCAAATCCCTCCTTCTTCCAATTCCTCCATTCAAACATCAGCACCGGTGGGATCTTTGCACACATCCAATCAGATGTCACTTTGGTGTTCTCAAGTGATTCATTAGCTAATTTTTGGCACCCCAATAATTAGAGGTCACTCTAAATGTCTAAATGCCCTAAGGAAAAGATGTCCACATTTCCCCCGAGACCACCTTTCTTTTGTAGAGCAAACAAATCCCACTCAGCCACTGCGGTGTCTCTGGCCAGCCACTGTAGATAATAGCCTTGACTTTGTCAATGAAGAATCCAGAGGACAATAGACTGGAAAACAACACCCTAGAGAGAGCAAATCTGAGCCTTCGTGCTGGTCCTGGATGGAAAAATGACATGACAAAGTCACCAGCAGCAAAAAATGAAAAACAGGTTTTGTTGTGATCAATGAGGTTTGATGAGCATTGGTGAACCAGCTACTGTTTGTGTTTGGATGACGCCTTTGGCGTTGTTTCCTTTTGTAGAGAATTAGTTCAGACATGTCAAAGCTGTTATCCTGTCATGTAGACACTTACAAATAACGTAAGTCTCCATCCTTTGTCAGTATAAGAAAGAGAAGCCAAAAATGTAAGACTTGCCTAGAATGACTAAAGAGATAAAGCTTGGTTTTATGAGTTAATGAGCCTGACAATAAGCCAGATTTTTTTCCCACATGTTTTCAGTGTCCAAAGCGCGTAGTGACAAGAGCTAGGAAAAATCAATCTATTCATAAAACATCAAATTAATCAAAACAAACATGCCAAAACCATTAAAGTGATGTTCTTCTTTGGTTGGACTCTCACATTTCAGCTTAACGTTCAGCTTTGAGGAGTCTGGTGAGTCTGACACCCCTGTTGTGACACACACTGCTTCTTGGTCTGTGAAACTAGAGCTGGCTGAAGGACTTACTGCCTGTGGGCTACGAGGAAGAAAACAACCAAAGTAATCACATTACAGCATCAATCAGTAGATTATAGCACGTTTAGTGCTGTCATTAGAAAAATCAAAGTAAATGTGCACTGCTATAAAAACTATTATGGCCCTGCCTTTCCCTTTTGATGAGCACAGTGTCGATGGAAAATCTGGCTCTAATTTTTCTCCAGTAGTGATTTGGGTTGAATTTGCTTGAGCTGGAGGCTAGCAATGTTCTCCTGAGCTTTTTTCTGTTCCAGGGTTCAGGTAGAGTTGCATTTTTGGCAATAAAGATGGATAACAGAGACAAGAACCAGCTAGAAACATGGGAACTGGAAGGGAGAAAATAGTATATTTTTGACTATGAGTCATGAGTGTAAGAATAGAAGTGAATATGGCTAGCCTACAGCAATGGTATAAGGTGACCAGGCGCAGGTGGGATTCTAGGTGGCTTTAGGCAAAAAGACTGGCTTTGGCTTTGTAAGGAAAAACACACACACACACGCACACCCACACACACATACACAAACTTACCGTAACATTGCCAGGAGATCATTTCATGGGGGGTCTTAGTCAACCATTGATGCTTTTCCAGGTTGATTTTAGATCTGAACACTGATAACCAGATAGTTCTGGCAAAGAAAAGAAAGAATTGTAACTCAGATAAACCTTAGTTCAACGTTTTAGAATTTGTCTTTGTCTGTTTCTTCTGTGTACTGTGAGACGGTGAAAGAGAAAAAAACTGAAAATGTGTACACATGAAATGAAAATGCACTGTTTAGTAAGCGTGTATTGTTTGTTTTAAGTCGAGAAAGCTGTGTTTAGCTTGGCTTGATTTTAATTATGATACCGTTATAATGCTAATGATTATTAGCACAATTTGGAAGGAGTGAAACAGAGTGAAGAGAGAGAAAAATAGAAAGAATGGTAGCTCAATGATTGTTTACAGTCATGCTGCTACAACAAAAACTAGTTTTGTGGGCGTTCCACATCGTTAAATGTAATTATAAATGGATAAAATTCACTTCAATTACTACACACGTATAATTGCTTTCAACTTGCTATGAAGTGAATAGAAAAATTGTCATATGTTGTTGCTACCATGTCGTTGTTTATTATTTTATAATATGCCCCATATTACATTCCTGCTTTAAAGTGCTACCATTGTGCAAGTATGCTTGCCTTAGATAAAGCCAGTTTACAAAACACTTAGGTGTGTGTACTGTTGGCTCCCTGACCTCTAGGGGGGCTATTTTAGTTTGTTAATGGTGTTTACTTTGTAAATCCTGACTGTTTTCACCTCCTATCAACCAGTATCTCCTGTGCTTGTCCTTACCAAACACTACAATGAGACATGAAGATAACCAAATAAGATACAGAAAAAAGTCAGAGGACTGTATAAGGGTGTTTGCATAAGAGAGATGGGAAGATAGACAAAATGAAAATGGGAAAATATAACCGGGGTGAAAACAAAAAAAGGTTGGAAACAAACAGGTTACTTCAGAAGGTTTTGCTTCTCTTTCCATCAGAGAGTAGAGACACGGGGGTCTGAAGTCTCTGAAGACTTCAAAGCCTGGCTTCTTTTATATTCTCTCCGGAGAGATACAGTTTCCCTCATCTGCCTCTCCATGCTTAGCAGCCTTCAGGGTTCACAAGAGGAGTCTCTCACATTCTGACCTGAATTCAGAAGTGCTGTCAGGTCCTTGCTCTAATTTCTTCAGTAGTGTGTTAGTTAAGGGGCTGCGTTAAACTGCAGGTGGACAAACGCAGCGGAAGTGCTGACAGATGGAGGGAACATCTTGGGTTCCTAATGCACTGCGTTCATCTGGTGCATTTTATGGTTGGCAAAGCGACTCAAAGGCTTAAAATATGCTTTAGAGTCAAATTTATTAAAAACACATTGCAAGTGTATAGTAGCGAGACTGAGGCGAAATTGAACCACCAAAACAGTGGTTATTGGTTAGTCTTACTATCGAGAAAACTGTAAAATGCATCAGAGCAGTAATTGTAAATGAAAATAACTAAATACAGAATGAAAGAAACTAAGCCAAGCTTCCCTCCTTTTTGGCTGAAGTACAATGTGTCTCAGTGTTGGTTTAGGAACAGGGAGTGATGTATGGTGTGAGGGCTGGCCGGACAGCTGGAGTGACCCCCATCAAACACACACACACACACACACACACACACACACACAGAGATCCCTGCAGCTGTTCAGAAAGGTGACAGTGGAATGGGTAAAAGCAGCAGGGGTTTCGAACAACCTGTGAGCTGAATCGTTTGTTTGGAGAATCTCCAGTTCACCCTCAGGAACAACACATTCTATGAAAACACACAACTTTTCAGTGTCTGCATTCTCACCGACGTATTTGTCAGCTGTGAGAAAATAATATTAAAGGCTTTTTTAGGACCTTTCATAGGCCCACAGGTCTACATGGATTGTGCTATAGAAAGGCTAAATGTTTGCTAATTGACTTCCATTAGTGTTATGTGTAAGGGAACTCTATACTAAATACTATATAATCTTTATTTATATAAATAACATCATGAGCTAATGCAGATGATAAGCAGACATTTGACTCTATCAAGCATTACATTCAGAGTTCCCACGATGCAGCATCGAACCCTGCCTCAAATAAAGCACTTACAGTACTTACTTTAGATGAATGAATTAATGAATAATGTCACTTTGGCATATTAGAAGGCTTAATCATATAGTTAGAGGAGAGTGTAAGGTTAGGTTAGGGTTAGTGTACGATGTTCATCATCATCATCATCATCATCATCATCATCCGAATATTGAGTTGTGCTCTTGACAGGACAAAGACTTTGACAATTTGACAAGAGAAAGAGTCGGTTCTAGGGTTAGGGTTAGTTAGGGTTACTGGTGACCTGGGTAAATTTATATGATTCAGTGAAAAGAATCAGATTTGGGGCAGATTTGGGGCACCCCATCAGGGTGGCAATTTAGCTTAACTCAAAGGTTTATCTGACCCTGTAGCACCTTTATAACCACACCCATGTTTTTTTTTACTTTTCTGGAAATAGTTTAAACTGGAAAAACAAAACAAAACAAAACAAAAATACTCATTTCCTTCACTATTTTCACATAAGTGGTGTATAATAAGCATAATATTATAGCCAAGAGAGCATTTTTGTGAAACTCGAGCTGGCTCTCCTCCCTCCCTCATCTCTCTCTCTATCTCTCTCTCTCTCTCTCGCTCTCTCTCACACACACCCAAACACACACACACACACACTATCTCTCTCACACACACACACTCTCTCTCTCTCACACACACACACACACACACACACACACACTGCACAGTCGCGTGCTCAGATTGGAAAGCGTGCACACTGTATTTTTTTCTCCTTTCTCTCCAAACTGCGGGATAACTGAAGGGAGAAAATGCTGCCAAAGAGCTCGGTTTTACTCCTCACACTATTTATCTGTTACTTCACTCAGGAAGGTAAGTGTATTTATTTAGTTCTCGTGCTGTTCTTTTCCCTGAACGTGTTTGTTTATCGCGAGGAAAACTTTGTCAGATCTCAGACCACGCGCGGTTCAACAGGGATGCGCGCGAGCCTCCTGAGGTAAAGACACCTCATCTTGTAGCATGTTGTTTTTTTCTTCTTCCCTGAGGTAAAATACACAAAACCCCTTAACATTTTCAGAAAATAAAATATCTCACGTTTTTAGACGCTCATTAAGTTTATCTGGGCTTACTCTGTTTAGCAGGGAGTGTCTTTACTTTTGCTTCTTACTGTTAAATAGATGAAAACACATTTCAAAACTAATTTCAGGTTGCTATTTTTTTTAAATACCAAAATAAGTCAGTATTAAAGCTGGATTTTGATATAGATTTTGATTGAGGGTTATACAAAAGAGACTAAACTAGTCTAGTTTGTTATTCAGTGCATTGATGTGGCAAATGTGTTTGTCTTGGCTGAATCAGATACCTCAGTCTGCTTAGACCTAAAAGATTGAACAACACTGGACCCTTTTTAGTGCAATATCAATTTATTATAGTATTTTCTTATGTTATTAAGTGTATCTACACTTGTAAGATCCTGTAACCCATTGCAAAGCTTATTCTTTGTCGTTACAGCCCCATTCGGATGAGATTAGTAAAGGAACCATTACTTTTCTAGACTCTTTGGGATTTTAATCCTGTCTGAATATTAATCATAATCTTAATGTATTCTCATACAAAATGCTGGAGGAGTTTTTTTTTCCTATCCTGTGATGAAGAGAAAAGGTTTTGCACTTTACGATACAGAATAAAGAAACTCCAGGAAGTTCTCTTTGTCTTCTTTTTTCTCCTTAAACCCATAACCAAGTTTTGTGATTGTAATCACTGCAGACTTTATCTGACATTGTTACTTAACACACTATGAAAACAATGTCACCAGCTATTGGTCTTATTTACCCTTTGTTTTAAAATACAAGTGCCTTTGAATATAGTTTGTATGGGATGTATATCGTGTAAGTTTAATCAGATACTTATAGTTCGATTAAAGTTACGGAAGCGTGGTACTGTTTTAGTAATTAGAAATGATACGAGGATGTTACACTTTATAGTAGTCGTATATTCATTTAGTTGGTTAATACGAAGCCACTTTAGGCGAAATATTATAAAAGCTTGGCGGTTGTGGTTTAGGGCAATTTATTTTAGATTAATTATTTTCACAATACACAAGCAAGACTGTCCTGAGGGCACAAGATTAGAGCACCTAAACAAAACAAGACTCCTAATCCATGTTCCACTTCTCTTAACCCTCTTTCTATCCTTTTTACTCAGAAGACCCCTCCCAGAGTCTTGCCCTACCCATTTATCTCTCTCTCTCTCTCTCTTTCTCTCTCTCTCTCTCTCTCCCCCCCCCCCCCCCCGTACCCCTTTCACACACACACACACACCCCTTCCATAGTGGTTGTTCCATAACACTGATCTCTCCGTAAGCATTTATCAAGTTCCTGTTTTTCCCTTCTGGTCACCTTGTATTAATTAGACCTCCCTCCTTTGCCTCTGTCAATCTCAAACCCCATAGCCTATATGCAGGACAGCCGTCTGTTTTGGGATTATTGAGTGGACTGTCATGATATCCAACCCCCCCAATATGGTTCCTTATGACGAAGAGGGTCACCTTGCGCACTTTGACAGAGAAGGCTGTTTTTCATTCACAAGTTGACACAGATACAGTTGATAATGTTATTGGGCATTGCATCAAAACAGGGTTTCTTAATTGGGTTGAGACTGGAGATAATTTATGTCTTGTCAAAGGTTTTCTGGTGATGCTTTACTAGGTATGGGGGGTGTGTAGAACCTTATAGTTGAATTAGTATTTTTTTAACAAAACCTGACCAATATAAAGTGATCTGACTCCAGTTCCGTTTAATTGTCGAAAGGCTTTGCAATGAAAGCAGCAGGATGGTGTTAAATACTGACTGACTTATCTGAAGTGAGTGAGGGTCCCTCCGTCCATATCTGAGCAGCCATGGATGAAATTGGTTAATGAATAGGTGTACGTTAAAACAAATTGGAAAGAATAAAGTCTTCTGCTAACTTAAGCCATTTTTATTAGGCCTGGTTTCGTTCTCCTCGATAATGGTATTTCAATCCAGTATTTTATTTGAATTTGGTAATAAATCTGATAATATAAATACAAAAATATTGCAAATGTAAGTACGGTTGGCTGACATGGAAGTGGTCTCTTATAGTCATCTCAAACAATGTGAAAAATTGCCAGACACAGAGCTTTGCTGGTTTCACAGCTATTACTGGCAGGGATCAAGAAACACGTGGGTGCAATAGGGGAGCCAACTGTGCAGCATAAAACTTTAATGCGAATTTACCTTGAATACACTTTTTTATTTCTTCTTCTTACAGTTGGGAGATCTGCTTAAATTTGTGAAAAAATCTGCTGAAAGACATCAGTTCAAACTTTTCAGTTTTCCTTTCCAGGGAGATGCTCCATATTCAGACTCCCTGCTTCCATCTTCCAACCATGTGGCTGTTCCACAACCTTCTGTTCAATTCCCAATCTGCTCTTGCAGTATTGGGAAGGTTTAGTAATCTTTTGTATTATTTGTATTTTGCAATTTTCACTTAAACATATCCCGGCTAGACGTGTCTGCAGAACGAACACCGCTTTATACTTATCATGTCCATATAAAAATCCAGACTGATTACTGCAATAGCTGTATTTGCAGCACTGAAACAAAAATTCTATGGTTCTAGACTTCTATATGATTTAACCAGAGCTCAAATAAGTACTGGAATTCAGAGCGTGACATCAGGATCGGTTACTGTGACTGTGGCATAGTAAAGACACAACACAAAGATTTGTTGATGTTTTTCTGCCACATGGTATTTTGAAGTAGACCAGTTACATCCTTAGTGTGCAGCAGACAGGAGTCTTAGTCTTAGTCTACAGGATTCAAATCCTTTCAATAGACTACTATTCAAATCAATTAATATTGAAATCCTGTGGTCTCATAAAACTGAGGGTACGCTATGAATAAAACATACTATTTGTTCTACCATTATAAGGTCTAATTTTCACCTTTAAACTTATCGTTTTCAGGTAACAGACGTATACTCGGTGGCATCACCATCACAACAAGGAACGTTACCTTTATTTTCTGAGAGACGGTAAAAGTTACAGCTCTGCTAATCGTTACTGTTAACTGGAAATTTAATATCTCTAATAATTATGAAAAGTTTAGTCACATACAGTAGTCAAAGGAGTTCTTTAGTGGATTCACCACTGGTTGATGTTGAAGTCTTGAGTTTCACTTGATGGCTCCAGGTCCTTTTCAGGCGGGGGGTGATTTTCCTTGTGCGGGTGCAGACCTTGCAGCTGTGTTGCTTTGTCCACCTCATATTCCTGCATGAAACTAAATGACAGCCATATTTAAGTAAGTCCAGATCTGATGGAGGCCATGTTTGCCATACACAAAGACCTCTTGTTCAATTGGATCTGAGTTATGTGTATTTCCATTAGTTTATAACTTATAAATTTCTTTCATATAGTATAAATAATTGACTTGTGCCAACTTGACACTACCTGACTCTAAAGATCAGCATTACGGTATTGTTTAGACTACGACTGTGATCTGTTGCAATCTCTTGTTTTTTATTTGAAAGACAGGCTATACAGTCTTTCGAGGAGGAGCGATTAGCAACGATTGTACAATTGTGAGGAAAATTGTATACTGTGCTTCACCAGGAATCATCTCGTGCATTTGGGTATGACATGGTGAATAATTTATAGATAGAATTAATATTATCATGCTTCTATTTTGTCTGAGTCGTCCCATACAAAACGATGGCCGATCAGCCGGATTCAGGGATCTGCTGCGCATGACAATAGATTTGTTTCAGAAGATCAAAACGACTCCCATTGGATTCCTATTGGCTCTTTGTCAGTGCTGGCTTTGCTACTACATAGAGGGGTTCACAATACAGACAATCAAAAGTTATTGACTAATATATTATGTTTATAATTATATTATTACTATTATTATTATTGCTAATATTATTATCCATTAGAGTACTTTTTGATCATAAGCACTATTTAGAAGACAGTATGTGCTCTGCTCAGGCCCGGTCAGCCATGCCAGCCCTCATTCAGCAGGCTGTTTGATCACGTCCCGAGCCCGAGGCTTGCTGTGCCCAGCCCTCTAAGCCTTGATGAGGCGAGACAGCGACTAGACGACAGCCATGCTTCCCGTTCCTTCAAATCAACTGCTTCAGAGCACAGCCAAGACAAAAGGCCCGGGATTCCTGAGCCGAGCGCCACCATGACGCTTTTGAAAGAGCATAATGGAGAGACGATGATACTGGGAGCTCGTGTCTGAGACCCAGCTGGTAGGTTTGGAAGAAGGTTGAGATCTTTATCTGCACTAGCTTGGTCTTATCAGGCCTGCTCAATTGAACACTAAGACGGAAAAAATCTCCCTTACTATCAAGATCATTCCAGAGGCACAAAAATTAGTTTTCTTAGGAAGAAAGTAAAATGTGAGGCAATTCTTGCCGGGATAGTTTCTAGTGTAGTGTTTCATTTGGCTGTGGATTTTGTAGACAGGGTAATTTTATGATTCATATTAAGGACCTGGCTGCGTGTTGGAATTAGCATTGGCTTTGGATACAAAGCGTGGGCTTTGTCTGATTTATTCAAAAGTCTTTGGATATGACCGTTGTTAAGAAAAAATGACCACAACAGTCAATAGAACCAGCTCATTTCGGTCGAAGAGGACTAAAAGAGGTTTTGGCCAAACGTTGGATCAGGTTCAGTGTTTGCTTGTTCGCTTGCTTATTAAAGTCACTTGTGGAGACTAACCGCGGTAATTGGGCATTAGAGCACAAGGGGGTGAAGAATCTACAGTGGACGCATGCCAGCTCTCCTTTTCACTGTATAATTGAAACAGAACAGGAAAAAATATGAGCCGCAATCTCTCAGAGCTTCCACTTTGAACCTTTAAAAGCCGTGAAAGGGAAATGAAATTGGATTTATAACACCGGAACATCCTGTGTTTATTATTGCCTTGCTGGACGCCTCTGACTAATCCAATACTGGAAATTAGAATTCATAGTCGAGTAGTTATATTGCTATTCAATGTGCAGGACAGATGACTTTATTTCCTCCATACAAAAATGTTTGGCAGTGCATTTGAATGAAAAAGAAGAGCCAAACCTAGAGATAAAAGGCTTTAATTAGCAGGTTATGTCCCTAGTAATTCTTTTAGCTATATCTCCTTATTATGTGCCACGGTTCTAATCAGCTTAACTCGTTTTCTTTTCAATATGATGTATTAAATGGCCAATCAGTTTTTTGAAGGCTCCATCTGGACCATGTTGTCATGTCTGTCTCTGACAGGAGGTTGATCTGGGATCTGGAAGAAATCCCAGAGTTGTGTGGGGATTTTTTTTTTTTTTAAAAAAAAACCACCCCTAATGTAGTTTCCTCCAGAACCCCATCCCATCCCCCTCATAAATCTTTAGTAGCATCTTCGCTCTTGCCCATGCTTTCTTTTTCTTCTCAATAGCTGCACACCCCCTGGTGCCCTGAGATGGTGGGTGTATGTGTGGGTGTAGGAGGAGATGCTTCAGTTTACAGAAATCATTGACTTGTAGAAGAGTCCACCATCCCTCACAGTTTTACAATTTTTCTTCTCTTGTGCACAGATAAATGCCCCACCGAATTCCCCCACCAACCCCCCCACCTCTGGGATTTCCACTCAGCACTTGGCAGGGAGTTTGTCCTGCCACTCTGAGGGAGCATGAAGCTTTAAACCCTTTGTGTAAATAACATTTTTTACTTCACTTTATCTTAACAGACAATCAGAACCACATCGGTTTTTCATAAAGCCGTTATGCTAGTCCTTGAGATTCGATGCAGACTACAAAAAAGCAGACTGTTCCAGTTTTACTAACCACAGAGCACTCTGAAGTGTATAGATATGCACACATGACCGTGCACATGTCTCATTATGCCTTGGGTTGGATGTCAGTGGTTTTTGAAATTCAATGCAGGGTGCATGGTATACTCAAGAAACCCTGTCTCCATTTAAAGTGGCCTTTTGCAACAAAAAAGCTGTCAACATGTAACTTTTAGGTTCCTCTCTGGTCACCTCAGGCAACGATAGCGCAAAACACGACACGCCTTTCTTTTGTCCTCTAATATGGTCTAATCCTGTGAACCTGCACCTCTTAACCCTGCAGAGCACTCTGTCTTGAGTTACCTTTAACTGCAGCTATGATTTTTCTCCTGTGATGACATCTTCCAAAAACAGAACATAAATCATTTTCACAGTAGTGGACAAATCGTAAATCCATTAGCTAGCGCTCTGGGAAAGTTAAAGCTCCAGTGAAGTGCATTACGTCAAGACACATCAGATGAATACCTTTAAAGGTAATTCTACTTACCTTTAAAGGTGAGGTCTCCGTTGTTTGAGAAATGCTTCAGAAAACTGCGTCGGGCCGCCAAACAAAAACAAAACTGACGTGTAGCCAATGAGCAGAAAGGGGCGTGTCTTGTCAATATGGGCGGAGAGAGTGTTCAGTGGGCATGTGTGACATTATCAGAAAGCGGTTTTAACATTGACACGGAGGATAAAAACAAAGAAAGAAAGCGAAGAAAGGCTTACGATAAGGTAAGAAGTAGGACCCGTGTTATATAGGATCAGCTTTCCAGCGCTGGAGAGAACTGAACGTCTTCCGTGTGAAACGGAGCTAAACCTTTCACGGTACAACACACAGTACTATAAAAACACATTTGTATTACCATAGTATTACTCATTGAGTTCATTTATTGATAAAAATATCCCCTCGGTCAGCTGCCCCAGCAGGTTCCGCCATAATACTTGTCTGGGTTATACATGGGTTATACTTGTCTGGTGTATGTGTGGGGGCGGAGCTATCAAAACAGGGGTGGGACCCATTTGGGGTGGGGTGTGTTTGTTTTGGTGATTTCAAATGTCAACATTGGCTTTCAAACAACGGAGACCCCACCTTTAAGGCACATATATGAATAAACTTGAATAGTCTGGACACTAAATTGCCAGGATGCCTGGTCCACGATTTGTCCACCTCATCTCTAAATGTTTCTTTCTAAATCTAACAAACGTACCATCCGTTTTTTCCAACACTTTAATTCTTTTGCTCCAGAGACGTGAGATAGAGTTTATACAGTTGAGTAAATATTAGACAAGCACTTGTAGCCACTCTGCAGAGCCAGCCTATCAAATAAACACAGCATTTGCTTTCTCTAAAATGTCAAATTACTAAATGTCATCTCAAACCACATAAACAGGCTGCCCTTCTCTCTTTGGCGCTTATCGTGTTTGAGGTTGGCCTTTAAAAGAGAACGGCCTGAAAGCCAGAGCAAGCCTTCACAAGTTCAAAGAGTGCGACTCCTTACTATGCACGTCGGTGCTCATCCTTAAAAAAGTGTGGCATGGTTTTCTATCCACAGGGAAAGTCCTAATCTCATGTTAGACCAAATTCCTCCATGGCTAACAAAAATCTAAAGATTTAAATGTGATTAGCTCACATTGAATACAAGGTGATAAGTTTCATTTGAACGAGGTCATACAAGCGTAGACGAATCATAAATTCTTTTAACCGTTCGATGGAGAATAAGCAATTCCTGGATGTGGTTCATTTATGTAAGCTTCATTTTTTTCTTGTAATGTCTCTGGTAAAGTCTTTAGATGATGGTTGGCCATACCGTTGTTGTGTCAACACTGCAGTTAATGTAATGTTTGGCTAACTTCAAAACTATACTCTTAAAAACAACGGTTCTTTGACAGCATCGTTGAGGAACATTTTGTATACATGGAACATTTTCAGGTTCTTTGTAAGGGAAAAAGTTCTTTGGGCAACAAAACGACATCACTGCAAAAGCCCATTTTTTTGGTTCTTTCTGGCACCTTTATTTTTAAGAGGATATTAGTTGGAAAGGTTCTATTTATAAGCCTGTTATGCACTTTTAGCAAGTGTTCTAACCAAAAAAACCATCGAGGAACCGTTTACCCTTTATTAGTATTCGGAGTCTGGCACGGTGGGCGTTTTACTTTTTCTTGTATGAGCACCCACGACAAACCTCGAGCAGCCCTCGCCGGCAGTCCGGCACGGTGCCAACATCCTGCCACCACCATCCATCTCTCCACTCCTTCACAGGCTCCCTGTAGATCTCATAATCAAGTACAATGAGTTTGTAATGGCACATCCAGTACGTAGAGACGAGCTTACATATGCCCATGCATATTCATGTGTGTTGCCCCCACACAGACCACCGACTGCTGTAGCAGGATTTCGCTTCCTTTGTTCTTCAGCTCAACGACTGACAATGGAATAATTACATCTGGCAAGATGGTGTGTTTAGCACAGCTTTTGCAGGAATAATTGCCATCAATTTTTTTTTTTTTTTTAGAAATACTCAAGGAGATGTCCAAATTAGTATTGGAATTAGTATGGAATACTCAAACTCGATGATAAACATCAGTGACTCACCCGGACAACTAAACCTTTGTTTAGTGACAAATAAGCAACAAAGAATCTACGCATGCTGTACACATGCTATATAAATATATACTCTGAGAAAGTCATGTGAGAAAGTACAAATGCTTGGGAGCTTTTTGTGCTAAAGTATTTACTAATTATACCTGCTGAAGTATCGGATTCGTCTCAGGTGATTGGGAACGCACCCTAATATGACCTCCTGCTCTTGTATCCCATCTTCCTGAAGGTTTGGACACAGATTTCAGCTCACCACGGTTGTACAATGGTTTCACTCTCCTGTGATTTCGAACCAGTCTGGCCATTCTTTTCTGACCTCTTTTAAGAGGTCACCTCTCTTTTAAACCAATGTGTTTCTAACAAAAGAGACCTGCCACTGACCTGATATTATTTGTTTCTCACACTCCGGTCGATCGTTTTTTTTTGTTTGTTTGTTTTTTTTACGAACAGTGTGTTTGAAAGATCCTGTCACACATTTTTTTGTCAATACGGAAACACATCAAGAAGAATTTCGATCACCTCCAACCCAATTCCAAGCCATGTAGAAACAATAAAATATTGACTATGTTGAAAAGAGATTATGAGGGTTTTAGGTAGGCCTACATACAGCCTGCATACATGTTATGTCATGTGCTCTTTTATTGATTGAGCCCATCCTGCACCACCACAAGTCCTCCTACGAAGGCTTATAGTAAAGGAGAAATGCGTCGTTTTCTAGTAAATAGTGTGGCCGATAGTGACCATGTGTGCAAGTTTTATTCACACTATTAAGACCATCACCACTGGTGCATCTTGGACACTTCTCATTAGTGTTTCTTCCAATGATTCCTGTTTGTACAGTAAAATATTCTTTCTATAGTAACTACATACTCATCCATCACTGCCTTCCAAACCAATTAACTATTTACTTTATAATCAGGATATTTTCCATTGTAGTTGAACATTCCTGTTGGCATTGGTAGCTCAAGCAGTTAAGGCTGTTGGCTGTTGATCAGTGTTCAAGCCCCAGCTCTGCCAAGCTGCCACTGTGTGGCCCTTGTGCAAGGCCCTTAACCCTCTCTAGCTCCAGAGGTGCTGTATCATAGCTGACCCTGTGCTCTGACCCCAAAGTCCAAAGTCTTCTTCTTCTAAAAAAGACATTGTTAGGAAGCAGGACTCGGTGTGCTGATTTATTCGTAAAAAGAGATCAGCAACATTCACTGTTCAAATGTGAGGATTTATTTTTATCATGCACAAACAGCAGTATGAATTTCAGTCTGAAATACCCAGAAACAACGCAATTTTGTTACTTGTCGAACTGTTTTATTTAACATGCGATTGCTCATGCAATGTTTAACCCACGCTTTTGGATCTCGCTGGGTCAGTACATCTGCAGGGCATCGAAGCGAAACAAACACTAATGTGAGTTGGTGGTCCTGAATAATGATGTGGTATCACTGTAGCAAAGGGCCTGAAGGCATGATGTTTAACCTCAGGTCGCTGTTTCAGATGCGGAGAATCCACCAGAGATTCCAGTCCTCCAGGGACTTCTTACAAAAGCCAACATTGTTTGAAATGAATCTTCTGCAAAAGCTTGATCCAAAAAAAAAAAATAATAAAAAAAATCCCATGAATGTTGAAGTGTGTGATAACATAGTTCTGTTTGTTTTAATAACAGGAGTGACTGACAAGTAGATATCGCACCTGTCCTCGAAGCAGAACGTTGGTGGCATTTTTGTTTCCGAGTCTCGAAAAGAAATGAAATGACATCAGCTGTCTTTTACGGAAGGAATTGTTCTCTATGAATAAAAAACACTTTTTAAAAATTACAAAAAAATATATATATATATATGTGTAGTATAATTTTGTAGTATAATTTAAAATGAAATATATATTAATTAAATAAATACAATTATATAAATATTTTATATATATATATATATATATATATATATATATATATATATATATATATATATATATATATATATTAAATATAATATATAAATGTATATATATGTACATAAATGTATATATCGTCGCTGACGGGCGGAATCCTCGTATCTCCAAAACCATTATTTTTCAGGAAATTAAAAAACGGCGTATTTTTTTGAGTTATTAAACATTGTATCGTTAAAGTTGTTATTATACCTTATATTGCTATCATATACTGTTGTGTACCAACATTAACACAACATTTTCCCAAAGTCACGTTTTATCGGAGATACAAGCTTTATGACTTGGGAGCAGGGAGATACTCGATAAGAACGGTACGGACACAGACGTTGAACAGCAGTGTTCAATAAAGTCTGCGGTCACGTTGAGCCTTTTGACAAGAGACAAGGCATCAATAGTTAACCAAAGCTAATGACTGTAGTTACATACATCTTCCTAAACTCTATTTTAAAGGTTTAAGAGCTATAAGTGATGCAATACAAAACACTAAAAATACTAAGCTCTCCCGCGGAGTGAAGAAGAGGTGGAGTTACGAGGTTTCTCAGACAGTTGAAGTGTCCAATGGAGTTAAGAGATTTGCGCTCAAGCTATTTTCAAGACTTTAGATTGGTTAATAACTTGTAAAAATTACAGACCCACGTGGGGACTGACCAATAGCATCGATATGTGAAAAAATATGAAATTGACATAGGAAGTTTCCGCCCGACAGCGACTATATATATATATGAAAGTGTTCCCATCCATTAGGTCTTTGTTTTACAATTTCACAGTCCGTTGTACTCTTTAAAAGAATCTGAAAAACACATAAAACCTTAATTCTTCTATTATATGGTGTGTTTTGGTTCCCCGCTCATTTTCTGCACTGTAAAAAATCACGGCTTTTTTTTTGGGGTACATTAATGACTACTGGTGTCATTGGCTAACAGAAAGAAGGTGGGATTTATATTTGATTACACCGTATACTGAGTTCAGGTGTATTTTATTTTATTTTATTTTTAAACAGCTGTGAGTCAAATCTGCCTTGGTTTTTAGCAAGGTTTAGGAATCAATTCTTTAGTGATGATTAAAAAACATTTGAACCTTAGTTTTTGAGTGATTAAGGAGCACGTCTGAGAACAGTCTGTTATGGAGAAGTTAAGTGCTCCTCACAGTATGTGTAAATTCCAGGCTGTAGGCTGTGGAGTGTTTTAATGGACCAGAAAGTTAGCTAAATCTCACTTTAGAGTGAATAAAAGAACCATTTTAGCGTATCCTGTGGCTCGCAAATTATACAGACACCAAGCTTTTCTTTTTTTTTCTTCTTTACAGGACAGGGTCTTTTTTAGTGGTTGTTTTATTTATGCCTTTTATCTTTACTGTTTAACCCCTTGCCCTGGAGGTGGTAACTTCTCGAGACACTCCCACGGGACTCCCAGCTGTCCCTGGCGGCCAAAATGTACAGCATGTTCTTGAAAGTTGCCATAAGAAAGTGGAAATTTGCTTGTCTCAGACATATGGGTGCAGTGTTAGGTCTGAGAACCGGATGAATCAGACTCCCAAAATGTTATTGTTGTGTCTTTTTTTTTACAGACAGAAGTGTGCGTGAGGATGACGGCAAAAACTACTGCACAACAGTATAACACGATTTTTATACCGCCGGGCCACAAAGTAAAAATAGTCAGCCTACTAATTTGCACTGTACATGCAGTTCTGTTGTAAGAACAAACTCTCTCTGTCCAACAATGTTTCCTCCACCTTCAAGTTCGTTTTCATGTCTGGGCATTTTATTTTCATGATGTAGGGGTTGTGCAGATGTCTATCAGATTGCAAGCGATTAAACGTCGTGAGAGTTTCGATGCTCCTGCAGCATGCGCTCGACCTTATTCACCTAGCATTCCATTTCAATCAACATCGCTATGCACAAATCTTTTTTTTTTTTAGCACCTGTCCGGACACCAGCGTCCATTATTCTTTTTACGATCGCAGCTACAGCCTCACGGACATTTCACTGTGAATCAGCACATTTGCATCTCCTATTCTTCCTCTGTCTATGAAGGCTCGTCATTTTTCAAACGCTCTAAGAGGGTCATAACCTCTGTGCCTGTCAGGCTGGCTCTTCTCATTAAACCTGGCCATAAACTTCATTTATATGCAAATATTCATTAAAGTAAAGACTGGAACGACTCGATGCCTGAGGTTTATAGCCATTCCTAGACGTAACATGCTTGAATTAACTTAAGATATTTAAATCTTCAGTCAGTTGGAAGAAGATCTCAAGGCAGAACAAAAAGAAAATTCTTTTATTAAGCCATTGTCAGTTTTTTCCCCCAGATATATCTCTGGGTTAGCCAAAAGTTAGCCCTGCTTCCTCTATGTCAGTTTCGGGAGCTTACTGTGTCTATTTCTTCTTACACGGCTCGTTTGATGTCTTCACAGAGCAACGTTATGCGTCCCACAGAGAGCATAAACCGGCCATTCATGATAAAAATGTCAACACAGGTGGCATAGACTTACAGACAGCGTACTGTGATAAAGTCCTCCCAGCTGCGTTTCTCAAGATTTAGCACCAAGTCATGCACGTCTCGCTCAGCCTTTACGTCAGAGCCGCGTGAAGACAGAAGACGGCCGTCGTCCGATTCATCTTTTCTAGACCGAATCCCGTCTAGTCACTGTTTTATTAAAAAGGCGCGGATTACATCCGGGGATTTTCCCAAAGTATTACGGTCCTGGACGACCTTTCTAATAACTTTGCTGCTTCATTCCCTCTGATTAATCTGCATCCACCAAACCTGTGAGGTAAATCCATTAGTCTGTTATAAGGCTATTCATTTTAGGCTTCAGGGCATTCTTATAAAAGAAAGTTTAACCCCCTAATGCAGATGGAGCGACTCTGAACCTTTATGAATAAATAAATCAGACAAGCTGTGAAAATCCAGCTAATGTCAGATTATGCCACGTTATTGACATTATTGATCACTCCACATGACTGCCTAGATTATGAGCTGTGAATTATATATGTTTCCAGAAGTTCCACAGTGAGATACCACTAATTCCTCTTCCTTGGTGGTCACCTGCAAAAATACCACCCGTTCCGTTCACATGGCGCTAGCATGCGGAGTCTGGCATGGTGGGCGTATTACTTTTTCTTGTATGAGAACCCTCGACAAACCTTGAGCAGCCCTCGCTGGCACGCCGGACGCCGCGTTTTGTAGAAAAATCTTTTTTTCCAATGCTAATACGTGTACTGTGTTCCTCAGGGTTCATTTCCTGTTTTTTTTTTTTTTGTTTTTTTTTACCTTTTCTCTGGCTCATGTTTTAGATCTGGTTTGGATCTTTCTATAGAAAGTTATATAGAAGGTATAGAAAGTACCTTCGTTTGCGTTCGTATCGGCAGCCTGCCACATTTGTAACGTTTTGAAAAATATTTTCCCATTTAAATGGGGGATGTGGTAGCCTAGTGGTTAAGGTGTTGGGCTACCAATCGGAAGGTTGTGAGTTCGATTCCTACAGTACGTCCACCAAACTGCCACTTCTGCGCCCCTGAGCAAGGCCCTTAACCCTCAATTGCTCAGTTGTATAAAAAATGAGATAAAATGTAAGTCTCTCTGTATAAGGGTGTCTGCTAAATGCTATAAATGTAAGTGGAAACACACATGAATCTTTATAGTTCTTTAGAAGATTTGTAGGATTCTGCTTTTAAAGGCAACGTCTAACATTTAAAATCTACCACTACTGTGCTGTTTGCTGAAATGCACTTCATTCCAGCGATAATACACGTACAGTGTTCCATAGGGTTCTTAATTTTCAGAAGGGTCTCTGTAATGAACCCTTCATGTTTCCTCAGAGGGACAATCAGGGACTTCTAGCCCCCCTTCCACCCCACCCCGTTTTTTTAGACAAGTTTAGTGTAGTATTACTTGTTGCCATCTGTTAACGCTGGATGTTTAACGCCTGAATAAAATACAGTTTGTCACGATCATATAAATTTTTGACAAACAACGAAATGAAACTCATCTGTGAGCACTTTGCTTTAGCTGCTTCCTGTTAAAGTCAACAGGTCGAGTGGGCGGGTAACTCCGCTACAGCCCAGCAGGTTAACGCCACCTCCAACTGACCAGCATCTGCTCATGCAGCTGACAGCGGGAAGTGTAATATCAACAGGAGATCGTGCAACAAGCCGCTCGCATTAAAGATGTCACGCGATTAACTGGGAAGAAACACAAGCTTGAAGTATTACAAAAAAGTCTGTGAGGTAAGGTGCCTAGAAATAAGTGACGACGACTGGACATCCATGTAAGCACCTTTACCAAGTCCCCTCAATGTGATTATAATATAAAATGACAAATAAATGGCCTGATTATTAGTTCTGTCTGAAGCAGAGAGGGCTCCATGTAGAACTCCTTTATATTGGTAAGGAAATTATCCTAAAAAAAAACACTACTGAAGAGAAAATGCGGTTGAAAACGAAATTCTCTTAAACTTTTTTTAAACACAACAGTATGAAATACAACGTTCTCTGCTTTAGATAAGGAGTTTGGGACTGATTTGTGGGCTGATTTTCAAAAGAGATTGCTTTCTATTTCATTTCATGTCCACTTTTTTTTCTTTCTATTATCCACTTCCTTAGCAATGAATCATTCAGTAGACCCACTAAGTATTTTAAATAACCAGAGGCAACACATCTCAAGCAGAAGTGGAAATTTGCTTTAATTGCAGGTTTGATCAAAGAGCATGTAGATTGTTCTTTTTAAAGCACCGTTGACATTAATGGTGTTGACAATAAATCAAAATTAATTTATCCAGAAGCGGGAGTGTCCAATGACATGCGGATTCCTGAAGTCTTGCCCAAGGAGAGAAAAAGAGAAGTTTTCAATGGATCCCCAAACAAACGGAATTCAGAATTGAGGCCAGAACTGCAGGGTGGTGGGAGCAGTGTGTAGTGGGATTGATGGAGGATGAACAAACTGGCATGGACTTAACACAGAGACTGATTCAAGAGCCTAGAAGATTTGATCTGTCAGCCAGAAAAGACTAATGATTTGTCCATGAGATCGTCTAATTCGCATTTAGGCTTCAGATCAGGAGTCTCTGTAAAACAGATATCACTTAACAGGAAAATTCACCGAAATATAAAACTTAATTGGAGATTAATAATCTGGAATGGAGGTAGGTCAAATGCCATAGAGGCGATTAACCAAGAACATGGTTGGTGCCCTCAACATTTCATCAACACACTATCGATTATACCAGCTGATATAGATATTATACAAATTCTATTGTTTCGCTTTCAGACTATGACAAAGGGATTGCTGTCAGGCCTAGATGAAGACTAATGAAATGTTTTCCTTCAGGGTTGCCTTGGCTGAAAGATCAAGGAGATCTTTGGTCTTTATCTTTGAACTCCATGTTTCAAAGAGATACTTAAAGATTAAGGGCCTCTCTTCGCCCCTCTGCGATATTAGACGCTGTTAAAAGATCACTTGTGCGTCAGAGCATGTAGAGCAGATCGTCCAGAATTATGCCAAATTGACTCGATGTTAACGACTGAAAATTGATTTAATTTGGATAACAGAAAAGAAAAAAGAAACGTAGCATAAGCGTTGACCTCATTCTAATTTGTCGTACACTTTCTGTTTTTATTTCAGATTTATATTCTACTATCACTAGTTATATTAGATATTTATATCAAGCATTTTACTTACACGTACTACCTGCACAACTACGTGTTTATGTAATACAGTAATACAGATGGTAAAAAAAAACAACCCCGACATAACATTAATAAGAAATTATTAAAAGAGGAAGTGAATTTTTTTTTGTCTTGACCTAAACAGACTACTTTCCAGGTGGAAAACATCAGAACTCGTGCTGCCTTGCCGTTTAGGTAGCTTTAATTTCCTGCTGTAGCTTTCCCAGCATGCATCTCTTTCAGTTCCGGCTTGTCTCAAACCTTTCTGTGACTAATGGGATATAAAGCAAAGGAAATCATCAGCTTTGGTCTAAGCAAGATCGAAATACCAGGCGAGATGCGGAGGCTCGTGCTTGTCACTCATAGTACGTGAGGTCCCCCAATAAACAAGGGCTTCCCATGACCTGTTGCTGTCTCAGCAGCCCAGACTACCCTCACAAATCATTAGACAAGTTTCTCTTGGAGCAGGTGTGAATGGGGGGTCAGTTAGCTTCTCCAGCTGCATCTGTCCTTTATGTGGCAATCTGAGAGGCAGATAAGACTTGACCTTTGGTTCCTGACCGTTAAACTCTATCTTCAGCACATGCTGATCCATCACAGCTCTGTTGGGAAGAGGTTCTCTGACAAGAGTAAGACCAGAACAGGAGCTTCTGCTTAGTGTCTTACAAGTTGACTATTATCGCTGTCCAAGCATTATCACATCGCCAAAGAAAGTAAACAGTACTTGATGGATACTCGCTGTGTCCGTCTTCCATTGTAAAAATGTGTTGTAACGAGAAGCAGAGCAAATTTGTTTGGATTGCAGCTGGGACCATTGGCCTGCTTGGACATATAGGGAGCTTAAAGGGAGCAAAAGTTCATGTCAACAGAACCTGGTGGTAGAGAAGACTAACACAGCCTTAAATTTGTATCACATGGAGCGAAAGCTATGATAGGGCATCATTTGAAGAGAAAAGAGCTATGAACCATGGGGTTTATAAAAATAGAACGGCCGAGGATGAACAGCTAGTTTCTAACTTTGTCCAGTTTCTTGTGTAGCAGCACTTTAAAGCATGAGCTATCTTTCGTCAGTGCCCAAACTTCTACTCTCGGAGTCAGTTCAAGTCGCCTAGTCTCCCCCTAGGCTGCGGGTTTCTCGCCTTTTGCTCCAACATGATCAAAACCTCTTGACATGAAACGGTTTCATTGCTCTAGAGTCACGCATACTACTACCCCAGCTAACCTCATCCCCTTAAAGCTAATAGAAATAAAAGATTAGAGCTGAAAGCATTGGAGATCATCTCATTAGCCAAGTCAAGGGTTAGAGAAAGGGATGAACGGGGCACATAGCATCGCACTATCCTCATTAGTGATTGCATGCACCTGTGATCACTAGTATATTCTCTTTGAGGGTGTTCAGGCCAACCCTGCAGGAGGGCAACATGTATCCATGCAGAGGAGCAGCCACCTCTCCACCATCACAACCCCCATACCCCTCGGATGGGTTTGATAAAAGGCATGATATTACATGAAATTGTGCCTTTGTTGCTTGCTCGTTACAGCCTGTCAGACTGGTGTGCCAAGGAGTTGGGCAGGGTCCGCTACTCACCCTCGCCATCCCAGGATCTTCTGGGACTTCGACTGAGGGTAATTTGCCAAGATTGGAATTGAAACCGAGGATGATCATTGGCTAGAATACTGCAAGCTGAAAAACCCCAGCAGGACCGAGTACTACCAATTTTCTTTTCATTAGCTGTTGCTCACTTCTTTAATTCAGATCCAACATAAAAGATCAGAGAGACAAAACTCATGAAATATAGAGTAAAGCACACGCCGTACACTTTGTAACTCACGGCAAGAGCAGGAAGAACTCCATTATTTTTGGAGCCACCGCCGCCACCACTGGAACGTTCCTCACGCTCTCTTTTTCTCTCCCTCCAGCTAATCCATCATCATCTAACCACACTCCCTTCAAACAAGAGGCTCTTTTGTTTAAGCTCGGCCATCGCGAGAGCTGACGTCGTGATACACACAAGGCACCGTTCCAAGACCTGTAATAACAGAAAAGCAAGAAAACGGCTTATTTAAGTTTCGTATTAGACCTTAGTCGAGAGCTGACCTTTTCTGCTTAATGTCATAGCTCAGTTTATCCGTCGGTGTGATTCTGAAAGTGAGATAAAATGCCTGAAAGTTGAAGTGTAGCTTTTTAGTGTTGTGTAACTCTAGCTGAAACTAATGTAGTGTCACCACCCTAAAGTTGATTCCTTTCTTACAAGCTGTAAAATTTAACCGTCTGACCAATCAGATTTGAGAATTAAACAGCACTGCGATATAAGCATTTTAATACGCTCCCATAATCCCATCTCTCATCGACAGGACGCTCGATATAAATGCGCTCGCCACATAATGACCAGAAACTATTATTTCTGCACAGACTATTTCTGTGGATGCTTCTGTTTTTCATCTCACTCTTTTCTGGATCATTAATTCAACCTCTCACTTATGCTTAGTATGAGAAAAAAAAAAACAGCCAGACCATTTCACGTTTTATAAGAGGATGAAAATTTAACAAGCTGAAATTCTCACTTGTGGTATTTCACCCCATTGCCCCATTAGGCAAAAAGCTTTGCCCCTCTTGACTAATCAGAAGGCTGTTACGGACCTTTTATTTCATTTACTCGTGGGTATTCTTGATTGCCTTGCTTTGTAATGCTAATTTGGTGCTGATTACCCTCTTGGGCTTCAGCTTCAGTTTGGTCTTTTGTGGTTCAGTTCCCCTGATGTCCCTTTGGAGCCAGATGGTACTTCACGATACATACCGATAAACCTCTTACAGCTCAATGCATACAGCGAATAAGGTATATAGATGCCGCAACATCTACATTTACATGATCAATTATACATTAAAGACACTTTCTGTGAGTATAGTTAACAGTCGCAAATGAACAAGATCAGGCGAGTTTTCAGCGTAGCGCATTCTGTAAATAAAACATTCGCTCACTCCTCAAAGGATTGGTGCCTAGCAGGGAAAAGCACTGAAATATTAATAGAGTGAGGTTCGAGCAGCATGAAGAAAAAAACACCAAACTTGGGTTTATGTGTTGGGGCTGGGCATGACAATAAAGCAAATTGGGGTAAATTTTAAGCCTGGCATGTAGCGAAGCAAGTTTACAAAGTGGTTCTGATTATTTTAAGACGTCTGTCTTCGAGCAGAACTCTAGGCAAAAGTGAAATCTATGAATTCCACCCCAAATAAATTAAAATATGATTACTGAATTGTACTTGTGCTAGAGGTCTTCACGGGTCCACTTAGATTCGAAAACCCCAGGTCCGACCCGAGCGGGTTCGGGTCTAAAAGTTTCACGTGTGCCTCGGACACGGGTCGGGTGTAATAATAGCGGCATCGGGTCTCGGGTAATTTAAAATGAATGTGTTTTTACCGAACGGACCCGAAAAGACCCAAACTACTGTATCTCGCATGTGTGCATCGACTCGAGTCCTTTTCCAACCTCTCCTCTGTTTGCCAAGACCGCTTGCGACATCGTGTGGCTGGCGGTAAGCTAATTTTCGTTGAAACAGACCTGGACATTCGGGTCCAGTCGGGTTAAAAAACCGGTCCGGTCGGACTCGGATCAAATTTTTTTGGGTTTGTCTCGGGTCGGGTCTTTCTTTAAAAAAACATTTATGCACGTCGGGTTCAGGTAAAAAGTGATTCGGGTCACTTAGGGTCGGGTACATTTCTTTATACGCGAGAAGACCTCTAACTTGTGCTACCAGGTTAATTGAGCCAATACATAGGGGATATTTACCATTGCTTCAAAGACCATATTTCAAAATTATAGCCAATATTTAGCAAAAATCACAGTATAAAATAATTAACATACAAATGAATTTAAACTACGATGCCATGCATAAGTTTTAACCCCCTTAAACTTTTAGTAGTGTTACACCCTGGAACGAGAAAAAAAGGCGGACGAAACTTTTACCATTTGATTGACACAGTATGACCACGTGATGTAAGCCTAGTTTGCGTTGTTGCACTAACGAACACACATAACGTAATTCACGGTTAATTATAAAAAACAAAGCAAACTGCAAACTTATCAGCTCTGATAAAATTTCAACAATACCGACTACAGCATCTTTCAGTACAGTACAAAGTCACCCGATGAGCCAAATTAAAACGGTTAAACTGACCATCGCTGTCAACCAACACTAGGGTCCTTTGGGGGGGATGTCAGTCGTTGACACAAAAAAAGTAGTTCATTCACAAATAATGTGCTTACATAGATTAAACACACTAGTAGCTAATGTCGTAACTAACAAGTTTAACAAGTAGGTTAAGTATTCGAACACGTATATGTGTGTTTTCATTGCCACTATGTTCAAAGGTCTAAAAATGTGTTTCAGAGCATCCTTAGCTTTTGTAATGCTTTGTAATCTGTGTGTTTATTAAATATCACTCATGACCTGGATGAATGCCCGAGTGTGTTCGTGCGCCAGTGATGTAAAAGTGTTCAGGGCGCTGCTCAGGATCAAATTTGCTACTGGGCACATTGAGGGATTTACATTTTTGATGTTGACCCTTTGTGCCGGGTCTGTGTGCTCGGGAGGGGAATAAACGCAGCATGTGCTGCTGAATGACTGTCAGATTCAGGAAGCCTACATGTCCATATGAGGATTTGTGCCAGTTCCCAGTGCAGAAAGATTAAAAAAAAAAAGAAATGTTCAGTCAGACACGCTGGATCACAGAAGCCTCTTTATAGCAGTAGTCTGGTGTTTTTTTGTTGTATTTATCTAAACCTATGAGCCTTTAATACTCCTGTCCTTTATATAAACACACTTCCACTAATCTCAGTCTGTCGTATATATAAGTAACCTGCATCAATATACAAGAGAGTGGAAAGAGCTGAAAACTGAATGATGTAGTTATTGACTCATGAATCAAATTCGTATCGTACATATGTAAAGTTTAGACTATTGTTAAAAAAAATACATACAAGTTGTCTGGAACTAAAAAAAAAAAAAACCTACACAAATCTAATGGATAGAAATTAGGTTTAAAAATATAGATATATTCTTTTAATATATTTTGTTCATATAAGACTTAAATGTAAGCCTTGGGTGTGTTGTGATGGTTTTTTATTATGGTGGATAAAGAGGGATGAAGAATGAAAGGCAGTGCTGTGAAGTGTGTGTGTGTGTGTGTGTGTGTGTGTGTTACTGGTTGGCTCTCTGCTCCCTTTGATCTCAGGTGTTCAAGGCGTGCCAGGTAAATCCCTCGCTGTCAGGAACTGTTACACACTGTGCGCACACACACACACACACACTCTGTGACACAAGGTCTAAAGTAATAGCTGAATGTACAGATTAGACAGCATTGTCCTGTCTCTACATTCAGGATCAACTTGTAGGAACGCTTCACGCCTCACACTCGCCGTTTCGACGATTGACTGGTACCTCAGGATGGATCAGATCATTGTGGGAGGTCTGTTTTGGCACATTAGAGACCGAAATGTCTCAGAGTGACTGAGGGAGGGCACCATATTGAGAAACTGCCAACATTTTTTCCCTCAGGATGTACAAGTCTCATTAGTGTGTGGGTTTTTTTTTTTTTTTTTGTTGGAAGTCTAAATATTCTTAGCGCTCATGCTCAAAGATAGCTCACAGGTGTGTAAAAGTGATACTCGGTGAATGCATGCATGCTTGCGCGTCTGTGTGTGTGTTTGTGGACACCTTCCAAAATTCCTTCCTTTTACTTCACTGATATTTTTTCTGATTCATTTTGGTATTCAAATGAATGCGAGGTCACAATTTTCTACTCTCACAGTTCACTTTTCACTGAAAAAAACAAAACCCAGCAAAATGAATATGAATCTGAATATTCACGCTTCCACACCAGCCTTTCCGCATGTCATTATAAGCGATACCAACATGCCTTTACGTTATAAACAAGAGATATAACCAATTCATGTGTTTGTGTTGATGGACACCACAAACGAAGCTGCTGTGACACCATCCTGTATAATCAGCGCTTCCTCCGTCTTGGCTTTTCTGAAAAGGTCATGACATGACGTGTTAGTCTTCTATCTTCCATCACACCTGATACGAATTCACAAGTCGGAGCTCACCAAACTTCAACATAAACAGCAAAAGAGGACGTGTTTCTAGTCTCTGGTAATCACGTGTATTAATGGAAGTCAGTTGTGGGTTCGAGTCTCGGGCCGGCCGTGACTGAGGTGCCCTTGAGCATTGAACCTTGAACCCCCCAACTGCTCCCCGGGCGCCGCAGCATAAATGGCTGCCCACTGCTCCGGGTGTGTGTTTATGGTGTGTGTGTGTTCACTGCTGTGTGTGTGCACTTTGGATGGGTTAAATGCAGAGAACGAATTCTGAGTATGGGTCACCGTAGTTAGCCGTATGTCACGTCACTTAAAAGTGTAGTGCTTTCTCGTTATGGACATTTTGTTGTCAGTGTTAAAAAATCTTCTCTCTTTCCCGTCTTCATTTATCCGATTTCAGACATCACTGAAACCTCAAATCCCTGTTCTTACCTGACAGGAATGGAACCTGCTGTAGTTTTCTGCTCCTCTTATCCATCTACCTCAAGGTCCGGCGTCTTCTGGGATGCCGTTCTGATCCCCACGGCAATAAAGACAATTAGGTTATACCATCTCACCTGCCTATTTGTGTTAGGGTTTGAAAATCCTTTATCAGGACCTCGATCGAGATCCGAGCGTGTTGAAGTTTAAGGCATCCACGTTTTTTATTTCGTCTTCTGTCGGCAGGTGCAAATATTCACTCTTTTTTAATAAGCCAGTCTCAGCCAACTTCTTTCACTGTTTAACAACTAGCAGTGTGATATGCGCAGGCCTCAGGTATGCTGTCTCTCTCTCTCTCTCTCTCTCTCTCTCTCTCTCTCTCACTCTCTCACTCTCTCTCTATCGTCGTCTCAGATAAGAGAACGAACGGGAGCATGTCACGACCCCAAATCCTCCCTTGACAAGCTATACCGTAACTCCACTAATCCGATTAGCCAACCGCTATCAAAACAAAACTTCAAAACATCCCTGCTAGGACTGTCACAAAACATTTCAGAGGCAGGGATTAGAAAGTCAACAATAAACTCCGGAGCTTTGGAGAACTTTTGTAGATGTTTTTCCCCCTGCCTCAGATTAGGATAAGTTTTACTTGAAGACAAATATCACTCACTCATTCATTTTCTACCGCTTATCCGAACTACCTCGGGTCACGGGGAGCCTGTGTCTATCTCAGGCGTCATCGGGCATCAAGGCAGGATACACCCTGGACGGAGTGCCAACCCATCGCAGGGCACACACACTCTCATTCACTCACGCAATCACACACTACGGACAATTTTCCAGAGATGCCAATCAACCTACCATGCATGTCTTTGGACCGGGGGAGGAAACCGGAGTACCCGGAGGAAACCCCCGAGGCACGGCGAGAACATGCAAACTGCACACACACAAGGTGGAGGCGGGAATCGAACCCCCAACCCTGGAGGTGTGAGGCGAACGTGCTAACCACTAAGCCACCGTGCCCCACAAATAAATATATATATATGTAAATCAGATGGTGGCAGAATTATTTATTATTGTAAATCATGATAAATCCATTCATTAGCTATTCATACAAATGATAAAGTGATGCTTGTTGCTAACAACTCCATGATTTCTCCACTCCTGAGTAACAAAAATCCATTTTGTTGCCCTTGAAAAGAAACATGTATAATTTTATATGCTATAAATATTTTATGTTACCACGGCAATGATTATCTACTCTACTTCGCTACTTAACTTATATAAAAAAGGAGCTAATATATTTACACCTTGGTTTTAAAACACTTTCTTCTTAATACTGCGGAAAACTGTAGTGACAAAGAAATAATTAAATACTGATCGAAAGATTATGCACAAAGCCTTTTCAAGATATTTCTGTATATAAGTAAAGAATGATCTAGCCACATTTGTGAAACATATGTCGAGCCTAAAAGAAATCTCTCAGGTGTTTCAAGCTCTCAGCTTTAAAGAGAGAACTGGGAGAGAAATTGTGTGGGTTCCCCAGGTGTCCACACAATAGCTGTGGATCTGAGGTTATGGCTGGATGGACACAGACTGAGACCCCCACTTTGTCCGCTGCGGAGCTTTCAGGGAAGGGCGAATACGGCCGGGGTCTCGGTATGGAATGGGCCAGGCGTTTACTCAATGCAGGATGTAAGAAGGACAGAGTCAGAGACAGGGAATGGACATGACAATGGCAAGCCAATGATGAATGGGACAAGTGGGACGTGACTGCGTCTGGCTGTGACTGAGGTTTAATAAGGCTGTGGGAGTACGTGTGTGGCCAGGGTGTGAACTAATTTTTTACAAAGGACGAAGTGACACATGTTTTTAAGCGCCTTCTTATAAAAGGCGAGTGTTTTTACGGGCGCGCTTTAATAAAGCAACAATGAAAAGGTCAAGTGGTTCCGTGGTTTGGCTTCATTCGCATCCATCCCAGATGTGAAGCACGGTGGTGGTAGCATCGCGTATACGCATATACGGAGGGAGGATTATCTACAAATACTGAACACCTCAGGAGGGAAGATTCTGCATTAGAGATATACAGAATGGAAAATATTCAGTTCATTTGGATAACGATGAAATAGTTGATCATGAATCCAACATAGATTTCGTAATTGATGTATTTCTTCTCTAATCGATTTAATATGTAAATATACTGTATGTCCTAAAAGTGATACGTACTAATAGGTACTTATTGGAGTTGCTCTTTTCCTCCAGACGAGGAAAAAATTTTGTTTTTGTGCGCAGGACGCTATTATGTATAGAGGACGTTAGATTTACAGTGTAGGTTATAGGAGAGCATTTAGACTGAGTTCGAACGCTGCGTTCTTGCAATAATGAGTCAGTCTCCATGGAAACAGGCGTATTAGTCAGAAACTCAGGTTCCAAACTGTACTATTTAATTTTTCTTTTTTCAAGTAGATGGTGGTTATATATGCAGACAGATACGTGAAGTTCTGAAGCAAACGTGCACTCAGCGCGAGAGGAAAAAGGACGAGTCAAAAAAAAAAAACGGAGAAGTACAATCTGCGTCCTAATTATTTACTGTTTAATTAATCACGCTATTAGAATTCTGTATATAAAACAGCCCAGCCAGTGGACATTACGAAAAAAATTGTGAATTTGTAAATGTACTATTATTTAAGCTTAATGTTATGCGTAATTAAGAACCTTTATTGTGTGCAAATCGGTGCTTATTAGATATGTAACTAGATACTGTGGGATTTTATGTAACGTTCTTTTCGTTTTTAGTTCTCAGAACTTCTGTTAGTTCAGTTCGTCGATACGCTCGACTGGAAATGAAACGTGTTTTTGTAGAGCAATCCATACTCAGTTGCTGACAGAACTAATACACACACACACACACACACACACACAAGATGAGTGGTGAAGACAAGCCGTTTGTTATGTTGTGCAGTCAGAGCGCTGCTGGATTTCCTTCCCCCGCTCAGCAGGAGATCGCTACTGACCTTCACGCTAAAGAGGAAGCAGAGTGATGAGGTCGCCATGTAGCATCTTCACCCCTGAACCCTGGCCTACAGCCCTTCTTCACTCCCATCACTCACCACCAACATGGAAATCCCATAATACCTCCGTCTCCCCGGCACCCTACTACAGTGGCGCCCCCATTTCCCAGATGTTTCCAATTAAAACGCGGCCCTTTCAGCATGAGCTCGGTGTCTCCACGCTGAGCGAGAGAGAGAAAGAGAGACGAGGCCAGACAGAGCGAGAGAAAAGGCGGAGAGACAAAGCTCTGAGACTGACTATTGGGGTGATGGAAGGATAGAAGGGGGGACGCTTTTTTTAGCACTGAAAAGAAGGGCTTGGTGGAACAGGACAACCGAGACACTCGTGGGTGGCTTTCAAAAAGTCGTTGCAGTCGAGCTGTTTTGGTTGTAGGCAAGTCTTGAATGGAATTAGGAGTGTAATCAGTCACATCTCAGCCACAGAGCTAGGGATTAAGATCAGAGCAGCGAGCACGCACCCTGCATACACCATATACGATAACAGATTATAAACCTGACTGTAATGCCCCTTTTCCACCGAGGCAGTTCGAGTGCTGGTTCGGAGCCTAGTTTAGAACCAGTTCTTTCTTTTTCGACAGCCAAAGCACCGGCTCTGAACCAGGAAAAGTGGTTCTTAAGTAGCACCAAAACGTTGCTGGTCTAGACTTAAGAACCACTTGTGTCAGGAGCTGGGGGTGGGGCTGGGGGCAGGGCTACTGTTAGATAATGTACCTTAAGTATACTAATGTTTAATACACTTACTTTACCGCGATATGATACATTATCACACACATATCACACACGATAGTAGGTAGCTACATGCTAATGCTTTTTTCTGTGTTAATGATAAAATAACGTTATGTACTTTCCCGATTACAACCTTTGTTTATACAAATGACATGGAGCTGCACGTAAACGTTGGATTCGCCGCATTTGGATGCCAATGTAGGTTCACAAAGCCATGAGCATTAACAGTAAAGCAACATCCGCCATTGTTGATGTATTTGTGTTTGAAGCTGCTGCGCTAACGTTGCTGGGACACGTATACAATGACGCAAACCGGTTCTTAGAAGGTTCGCCAGTGGAACCAACTTTGAACCAGCACCAGCACTAGCTCTGAACCAGCACCCGGTTCTTTTTGGTGGAAAAGGGGTATTAGTGTATTAGACGGACCAGTGGTTCTTCTTCTGCAAGAAACTTTTTTCCTCAGAACATGTTCATACATCTTAAAAGAGAGAAATCTCTTATTTGCCCATCTTCTGTAATTCAGTCAAAATTACCTTGTCCCTTGTTGAAGGGACGAAGTCATCGGATTATTTTCAACCCGATGGGGATTCTGATATCTTATGGGCACCAGAATATATAATTGGAAATGAGAACAATACTTTAACAGACAGCAAAGCTACTGTGGTTGGAATTGTGGTAGAAATACTGTAACTTGGAAGTGTGACTGTTTTTCATCGACCAATAAGAACTGACCAGATTTCACATCTACATTAGTGGAGAATAATGGTGGGTTTTTTGTAATCTCCATGATATGAACTCTTCTCCTTACGAAAGCTACTGTGGCAAAGTCGAACGGGTTAGCGATGAAAGCCGGACGTCTGAATTGAGAAACTAGGCAGCAACTAACATTCTTTCTCTCAGATCTCTGGAGCTACCACATATTTTTCTAACTGCTGTTTTCGTAACATCGTGCGTGTTTTTGTAGAGAGCGCCAGACGCAAATACAATTGTCTAATGAAGCTGTGATTGACAGACGAGAAGACGGCCCCTCCTTCTCATTCAGTGGCAGTTGTGTGAAAATGCCAATTATGCTCTCTTGGGTTCCAGCCTCTCGATGGCTGTTGACTAACTTGACAGCAGTTTTTCAAGATGCTAACCAGCAGATATTTAGGGTTGTCAGCTAGAGGACCACAATCCGGTCCAAACCAAGCGCACACACACACAAAAAAACTGGCTCAAGTTCAGAAAATTTTGTTATTTTATATGATCCAGTGTGAGGTTCGATCTCCATGAGGTTGTCGATACAGATCCTTGTACACTCTTAGTATATTAAGTAATATTCTTCAATGAAATGGTGTAACGTTCAGTGGCACTAACTTACACACAGCCGCTGTAATCGACCTCGCGTGGGAACCCAGCGGTTTTCGTTTTCGTTTGATTCATCATGACACGTCGAAAACGGAGCCAAGCTAAACAGTGAACTTTCGAATAAAGGAAAGAAGTCGCTGTCGAGTTAGGATTGAGAAGAAACCCCACGACTGTAACTAATCAGAGTCAGTTATTCTGTGACGGCTGTAAAAACACCACGCCGACGCAGACGTTTTATTTTTCTTGGAATAGGGTTAAGCGCAGTAGTAACAGTTAAAAAGAAATGGAAAGGATTTGAGGACCTTGTTTTTAATGTCTTTAATTCTTGCTCATTATTGATGTAGCATGTTTTATTTTGGTTTTCTGAGGTTTCATTCAGCAATTGAGGGTTAAGGGTCTTGCTCAGGGGCCCAGCAGTGGCAGCTTGGTGGACGTGGGAATCAAACTCACAACCTTCCGATTGGTAGCCCAACACCTTAACCACTAGGCTACCACATCCCTCATAATGGTTTCAATGAAGCATCATTCAAATTTCAAAATAAAATAAAAAAGTACAGGTGTTCCTTTTGGCTACCGAGTCGACGCTGATGTGGGATTACGGTGCTGGAACATTCTTAGGATGACATCTTCAACCCTGTGATGTCGTATCAAGGTCCTGGAGCAGTCTACTGCTGTATGGTTAGCGCCGTCTGCTAATACGGGTCAACAGTTTCAAGCTCTGGCTGACCTTGGATCAGTTCAACAGGAAGAAATTTCACCCTCGGACAGTAGATGGCCATTCATGATTACATTGGGATTTAGTTCAGAAATGCTGGGAATGTAGTGGCAAAAGATTCCCAGTGTTTCGTAGATTGTAGTTTTTTGAGTTTTTTGTTGTTTTCTTTTTTTTGAGTTTTTTTTTTTTATTTTTCATTGTTTGGAAACATTGAAAATCATTGTGTCTGTGAAAAGGGGCTTGTGGTCAAGAAATCAAGAAATATTTGAGATTATAACACAAGTCTGGATGGCTTGAAAGAGATCAAATGAATCTGACATTCTTTGCTGAATGAAAGTGTTGTTGTTGTTTTTTTTGCCAGTCGGCGCCCAAGTGTCGCTGACTATGGAAAATGTCGTCGAAGTGTATAAAGGGGATTCGGCTGTCATCCGGTGCCAGTACAGTTTTGCTCAACATCCCACCATGGTCATGGTGCAATGGTTTGTGGTACGTACCATCCACTTATATGATGCTCCTACCAACATTTCCAATGAATTAGTTAGTAGTTCTACCATTATAACTTCTGTACCTGCCATTTTAAACAATATCATGTCTGAATCTCAGCGTGGTCCTGGAGGTAGAAGAGTGAGGATCTCCTACAGCGACCTTTCCATGCAGAAGGTGGACGAGAACACGACCTATACAGACCGCATCAGCATCGCAGGGGACACCAGCGCCGAGAACCTGACCGTCGTAGACGTCACGCTCTCGGACGAGAGGGAGTTTTTCTGCCAGGTCAACGGCCTTGCTGCTGGCAACGGAGAGGGCAGGACCCACCTGAAGGTTTTCAGTAAGTCTACTTTATCTCCACTGCAAGTTTGGTTGCTTTTTTGTAAAAAAAAAAAAAAAAAAATCTCCAATTTCACCTCCTGTTTCTTTTTTTATTTAGACCCTCCAGAACCTCCTGTGATAGAAGCGGTTGATTCTGGAGTTTCAGTGACCAATCCATTACCGTCAAAGGTCGGCGTCAGTCTCAGACCATTCAAGCAGGTCCGGTTGGTTCTGCTTCGTTTTTTTTTCTTTAATGTGTTTCTGTTTTTCTTTTTTTTTTTTTAATTAGATTGCAACCTGCGAAACAAGAGAAGGCTTCCCCAAACCAAACATCACCTGGTATCGCAATCGTGAGCCACTGCTTCCCAAAAATGGCCGTAAGTATTCTTTTTTCCCTTTGTATGCTGTTTAGCACTGTTGAATCCAATCTCAATTCTTATTCTTCAGCTTGGATAGAAGAAAAAATATGGAAGGAGACTTTTACTCACTCACTAATTTTCTACCGCTTATCCGAACTACCTCGGGTCACGGGGAGCCTGTGCCTATCTCAGGCGTCATCGGGCATCAAGGCGGGAGTGCCAACCCATCACAGGGCACACACACACACTCTCATTCACTCACACAATCACACACTACGGACAATTTTCCAGAGATGCCAATCAACCTACCATGCATGTCTTTGGACCAGGGGAGGAAACCGGAGTACCCGGAGGAAACCCCGAGGCACGGGGAGAACATGCAAACTCCACACACACAAGGTGGAGGCGGGAATCGAACCCCTAACCCTGGAGGTGTGAGGCGAACGTGCTAACCACTAAGCCACCGTGCCCCCCAGGAGACTTTTAATTAGGCTTAAATAGGCATAAATCACTTCAGGGACAGGCTGCTATTGGAAAATAATGACTTTTGGGGTGGGAACGTCACAACAAGCACGTCACTGATTATCAAAGCAGCTTGTTTTTTTTCCTTCCTTTTTGTCTTTCCATACATAACACAAACCCGAACAAACCTTTCAGCGTTTATCAGTTCTTCCTTCCATCCAGGACTAATCAGCTAAATTGGTTGACAATGATAAGACTATTTAAAGGCTTTTAGATATAATTCGAAATGAGTCATTACAAAGAGAGCTCATGCTTTCTTCTTTATCTGTCAATTAAAACCTATGTGTGTGTGTGTGTCTTGTGTTGACACAGAGGTGAACGTGGTTACCCTGGTGACCAGAGGGCCCAGCGGACTGTTCACGATCGAGAGCGAGCTCCAGTATAAAGTTGCAAGGGATGACGGCGAGGCTGTGTTCTCATGCGAGGTCAGCTATCACGTCCCCGGTGCCATACGAACGGCCGAATCCAGAGGCGTCAACGTCACGGTGCACTGTGAGCCTTAGCACCATCTTACATCTTTCTTCTTCTTCTTCTGTTTTTTTTATTCTTTCTTAAAAGGAAACGAGCTGCAGATTTCAAAACGTAGCCTGTTCTATTTGTGTTCCAACAATAATTGATTAGAACTCATTTACACTACAGACTGAAAGTCGCAACTGAATTGATTTACACGTTAGCTAATTTTAGCCAGTTTGTCGCTTCTCGTGCTACTTGAGTCACCGTAAATAGTCTGTAGCTAAGCTACAGCTAACTTTGGTGTAGAGGACGGTTTAGTATAACGAGACAGTGTTATTAAAACATAAAATAATTATAGCTAAAAATACATTTAGATACAATTATAAGCAAACTGGCTCCAAAACCATTCGAACGATTGAGAGATCACTGCATGAACATTTCCACTTTTCTCACAAAGTGACTTTTCCATTATCAAATACGAGTCTCATCAGCCATGACGCGACTTCAGAATGTTCCCTCTTTGTTGTTCTTGACCGAATGATTAGTGCTAAAGCCACACTGCCTTGGTAACGTGTTTCTGAATGGGCCTCCATTTACGGTCTCCTTGTGTGTGTGTGTGTGTGTGTGTGTGTGTCTGTCTGTCTGTCTCAGACCCGACATTCAATGTCGAGATGTGGAAGGATTCGCCGAAGGGCCTGGTCAAGGAGGGGGACACGGTGGAGATCCGTTGCCAGGGTGATGGCAATCCCCCACCGACCTTCACTTTCAGCCGAGAACAAGTAATAATGACACCCCGACCACTAGCTCCCCCCCCCCCACACACACACTTTTTTTTTCTCAATTCTTTGTCCCCACCACATTCTTTCCACAGAGACAGTATGTTATCAGTGAAAAAAAGCTGACAGCATGAGAGACATATAGAGACATAGTTCACTAAGCATGCTTCACACTCAAGCTTAACATTGGCTCCAGTAGTAGTTTATACAGTAGCAGCTGTGATGTTTCAGATGTTACGGTGAAGAGGGCGACGTTCAGGCTCGCTTCAGGTCTATTATTTTCGAAGAAGAAAAAAAAAGAGAAAAATGTCGAATTGTCAGCAGTTTGTCAGAGACGAAAAAGTTCCCAAACGAATAACGATTAAGAAGAATTGAAATGATCGATGACGCCGCGTTTCTGCGTCCGGATGCCGCCCTTTTAACTACGTCGTCTCGTTTCATACGCACTACAAATGAGGAAAGCAGACTGTAATTAGATTGAATGAACAGAGCCTTCTGGTTCTGTCTCCGCAGAGACATGTATTAAAGGTGGGGTGAGTGATTTAGGCCGGAAGTGTAAATGAGATAAAGCTGTCACTGTTGTCTGGAGTAAAGCTCCAGTGTGTGTGGGACGGACTGGTGGTTTTTACTCGGTCAGTCTGTCAGTCCTATTGATATGACTAACCGGTTTGTTCTGCCAAAGCTACACCGTATGCGGAAGAGGGCAGATAACACTTTTATCCATTCACTCATTTTCTACCGCTTATCCGAACTACCTCGGGTCACGGGGAGCCTGTGCCTATCTCAGGCGTCATCGGGCATCAAGGCAGGATACACCCTGGACGGAGTGCCAACCCATCACAGGGCACACACACACACTCTCCTTCACACGCAATCACACACTACGGACAATTTTCCAGAGATGCCAATCAACCTACCATGCATGTCTTTGGACCGGGGGAGGAAACCGGAGTACTCGGAGGAAACCCCCGAGGCACGGGGAGAACATGCAAACTCCACACACACAAGGTGGAGGCGGGAATCGAACCCCCAACCCTGGAGGTGTGAGGCGAACGTGCTAACCACTAAGCCACCGTGTCTCCCCACTTTCATCCAAGATGCACATAAATCTACAAAGTACAAACTAGCCCCGTTATTTTAATCTTTATATTTTATCATGAATATCGCATTCTGATACCAAAACAATCATTTATTCCAAAATAAATAAATAAATAACCCAAAATAAAAATCCACAATTCAGATTTTTAGCACTATTATTAATGATGGGAACAAGTTGCTGTGGTCTGAGGAGTTATCTTCATCTCTCTGTAGGAGCCTGATGTGGGTCTGGAGGCAGAAGGCAAAGTGCTGGTCCTGAAGGATGTGACACGCAGAGACAGCGGCATGTACCGTTGCCAAGCGCTGGACCTGGACTCTGAGAACACTGACGTAGGGGCGAGCTTGCAGCTTGCCGTGAACTGTAAGTAAACGGAGTTGCTCTCACACCGTTTTCCCACCCCCACCCCCCACCCCACTTCCTGTTCCACACAAGAGAGATAGTCGGTGATATCAGATTAATCAAATCAGCGTAGGATAATTGTACGTTGTGCCGGACACTGATTGTGTTTCGCTCTCTTGTATTTTCTTCTGTGATTGATTTAACACATTATTATCCACAAATGATGAATTTTAAACGAAGGTTTTTTTTTGTCCAGACTTAAACACGAATTAGAGGCCGACGTATAGATATATGACCCGGCCTGTTTTGTGTTAACGCACACATGTTAAATTCGCTCGGAAAGTAATAAGTCATGTCAGACAACGTTCTAAGCACAGGATGTGTGTGTGTGTGTGTGTGTGTGTGTGTGTGTGTGTAGATCTTGACCCAGCTGTGGTGATTCCCAAAGACTCGGAGATCATGCTGAAGGGAGAAAGTCTGACAGCCACATGTAACGCTTTGTCCTCTCTAGAGACATCCACTGTGTGGTTTAAGGTACTTGTACTGTATATCACACTCCTAGAATTTATAGCGTTCATATATCGTATAGAACGTAGAGGTCATGTCGGGGTTATTGGAATGGAATTATCATTATTATTACTGTACTAAAGGAGATAACGGGTTGTCTGGAGATAACGGATAATCTGTTGTAGATTTCTACACTGTTGTGATTTTCACTAAACACTAATACACGCTAGTAGTTTTTTTTTTAATTGCACTTGCACATGCACTTTTTAGATTTTTTGAAAAGTGTAAAAAATTGTTGTCTGTTTTGTTTTTTTGTGAAAGTGAATGATGATTTTATATGTGTGTGTGTGTGTGTGTGTGTGTGTGTTTTCAGGACGGTGTAGAGATAAGACGAGGACACGTGATGCTGCTTCAGGACGCTACGTTCGACACAGCCGGACGTTACGAATGCGAGGTGACCGTTCCCGACATACCAGGCCTGCACACCAGCGGATCGGTGCATATAATAGTGCACGGTGAGCCGTCATCGCGAGGCGTCCCGCCGTCTACTAACACGTCGAAACATCAGCACAGGGATCGGTCAGAAGTTCAGTTTAGACTGTAATCAGAATTAATGACACCTACATTCACATATATATATATATATATACATATATATATATATATATATACATATATATATATATATATATATGTATATATATATATATATATATAAAATAAATAACATTGCAGTGAGTAAAACTTGGTCCCTATCACATATGAGGATGTTGTATTAATTAATTAATTATTTTTCCCCCCCCAAACATATAACAGTGCTCGTAAGCGGTGTATTGTTTTGTTTGTGTTGTTGTTTTTATTTTTATTTTTACCGATTTAATTTTGCTTGAATAGAAATTATGCTTTTTTTTCATGACAATAATTTATTCTCTTTGAAGGGTGCCAATACTTTTAAAATCATCTTTATAGTATAAATGATATTTGAGGCTATTGTAACGTGACAAATGGTAAAACAGCTGCTCTCTCCTTTTCTCTCTCTCTCTTTCTCTCTCTTTCTCTCTTTCTCTCAGATATGTACATTGTATTTAAATAAACGAATGTATTTTTATAAAATCAAGAAGTCAGTCTGAAGCAGAAATACAATCTCTTCTGCCAGGCGCTCCTGAGCTGAGGGATGTGGAGAGGGAGGTGCCCATGATGGAGAGGGTGGGAAAGTGGCTGAACCTGACCTGCGAAGCCAGAGGTTTCCCTCGACCTGTTATTACCTGGAACGTAACCGGCAGCCCTGTAAGAAACACACACACACGTGTATAAATAACCCCCTGATGCCTGAGATGATATTTGCACATTGGTATCGATGTTATATTTTTATTAACATACACCTGTGAAGGTTGTGAGCTTGAAACCTGAATTTAAATCCCAGGTCCACCAAGCTGCCACTCCTGGGCCCCTGAGCAAGGCCCTCAACAATCAGTTGTATGATATGTAACTCTGGATAAACACAAATGATCTTTGGTGTGTTGTTGTGTGTGTATTATCAGAATTCACGTGAAGTGGTAAAGAAAGAGACAGAGGATGTTGCCCAAAGCATCTTGACTCTGAAGGTGACCATGGACACGGTTGCTACGTGCAGCGCAACAAACATGATGGGTGCAGACACCAAGAACTACACCATCACAAGCAGTACGACTTTCATTTTCATTTTCAAATTTAACGTTTCCCGATTTTTATGGAACGTATGGAAAGAATTCACTATTAGAAATTAGTGAAAAAAAAGATACTAAACTGTACTGTTCCTTGTCAACGGGGAAGAACCCACGACGTGTCGTCGTACGTTTATAGAAAAAGTTGTTCATTCAGCTTTCAGGTTTTCATCGTGAACGTCACAATTAACACGACGGATATTAGATATTCAGCGAACCCTACAGACTCCTAACCTTACTCTCTTTGCGTCTCTTCGCAGTTCCTATCGTAACCCCGACAGCGAGGAAGGACGCAGGTAATCACATCTCACAGCTTCCTCGGCCTGGACTTTCATTTCTGTCTTCCTAAATCCATCCGAAATATCAGCTAACGGTTATGAATAATACATGGATTTTTTTATTTATTTTTTTTTCATGGTAGAGGAAGCATTGCAAAAGTTAGATTGGCTCTCTTCACCAGCCTCTGGGCATATTTAAAATTCTGTGTGAAAAAAAAAAATTAAAAAATCAAGGCAGACATCGGTTAGGAAAACACATCCCACATACGTATATTTTTCTCCAGATGAGTGTATAATTAGCTTTTTCCGAAGCGAATGCGGAACAAAAAAACGTTTCGAAGCACCACGCCAGGGTAGCAAAGCGTTTAATTATTGTGGTAAACGTTTGTGGTGGCGACACACTGTTTCATTGAGAAGATTTGGCTTATAAAATTCATTCCCAGACAATTGTTTGTCGTCTAACAGCGCGCTTATATTTAGCGTTCGGGGGAGAAAAAAAAGGCAACCTAAAGGCTTTTAACAGTCTCACAGGAGGAGTACGAGTGCACAGGCGTTCGTCTTTTAATGCTGTCGTGCATTAGCAAGTCAATTATCCGGCGCAGTCTTTCTTCAAGAATGAATATGAAGCGTCTCGGAAGGACACATTCATGATTTTTTGAACAAATTTGCATATGTTTACTCACTCTGAGACTAATCACAGGGCTGAGAGGGAAGTTTTCTGTGCGCACTTTAAGGCTGTTCAGATAATATATAAATATATATTATCTGAACATATATATACAGTATACTAATATATAAAATGGATTCAGCCTGGATGTAATCTAAAAACAAATAATGGACGAATGGGTGTAAGTGGGTGCTATTTTCATGTAGCCAACAATAAGGAGCTTTTCTTTTCCTCTTCTGGTCTATTTGTAGTCAGTTTTCTTTTGTTTTCTTTTTCTCGTAGCTAGTAAGGAGTTGCACAACTCAAGTTTCATACCAATTCCAACACTTTTTGCTGTTATACACCTCCACATGCACCGTTTCAGCATTTAGTTATGGTTACCACTACCATCACTACCCTCCTGTCTTCTGTACTATTCATAACACCCATAGTTAACATTTAGACATAAATGAATCTAATCAATTATATAAAATTCTATAAAAAAAAAAAAAAACAGAGAATAAAATGTCATTTGTTGTATTTCGTCATTTTATATATTACATTTTACGTACTAATGGTATTATTTGTTGGCACGAACTGAAACTGTTTTTTCTACATTTTACTAAGCTACTATAAAATACTGGGTGGAACTTCACACGACTCGTGATCGGTTTCTGATTTCTCCCAAAACCCCGGCCAAATATCTCATAAAATCCACAGATCTGGCAACTTCGACCACACCAGTATTGAGAGCTGGAGATAAAATGAAGCATTCGCAATATTAAGTACTCTCTAACACAGAATCTGTGTAAGCTAGAGAAGGTTAAGATGTTTCCTTCAACTGTTTCTGGAACAAAATCCGTCCCTGATTAACTGACAGTCCGTCAGTTGTTCATACTTTTCCATCTTTGGTGTGGAGTTGTCGTGACTTGCCGACTTGGTCGTAGCTATTTACAATTTTGGTGTCTGCTCCTCCAGTCGATAACAGCGGCGTGATGATCGTGATCATAATCATCAGCCTTCTCCTCGTAGCCATCTTGGGCAGCGTGCTGTACTTCCTGTACAAGAAGGGAAAGCTGCCCTGTGGACGTTCTGGCAAACAGGAGATGTAAGTTCCCGTTCACTCAAATAGAGCGTGTTTATTTTAAGAACGTCGCTGTGTGTATGTTTCCGTACGACTTTGTCCGGAGCTTGTCAGCGTTTTAACGCGTAGGCCGTTAATGTGTACAGCTCCAAAGAGACAACCAACAAGGATAACATTGTGGTGGAGATGAAGGCGGAGAAAACAGAGAAGACAGAGAAGACGGTACTACTGAAGGGCGTCAACGGCAACAACAAACCTCCAAGCGACCAGGTAACTATAGAAACTGTGGATACAACGGATTTGATGACCACTTAATTGGTCTTAGTCATTACAGAGTGCTGCTGGATGGAGATGCTACTTTTAAAATGTCCTTTAGAAAAGATTCCTTGCTTACAAAGATTCAGATGAGCAGCCGTCATGGCGGAACGGTGGCACTAGTAACCTGGTAACATTTTAACGCAAATCGTAACCGCAAATGAGCAGTTCACAGCTATAAATAATAGTTTGTTTCATAGTAGTGCTTGACCACATCCAAGGCAAAGGCATGTAGGTGTGACCCTTAGCTATATAATGTACAGTAAAGGATCTGATACAGAAGACGAAGAGGTTCATGTTTAGAATACAGTAGGGTTGCTTGACGTAGCCGCTAATTGTAATATCTGACTTGCTTTATTTTTTTCCTCATTGTGTTTCTCCTGGAGTAAAGTACACTGACCTGCACAAATAACCTACGAGACCAAGGACAAGATTTCAGCTGAAGTCCATTCACTGTCCTCTTACCAACCGAACAACCAATAGATACACGGATACGAATAACGTCTGCTGGAACAGGAGCATCTTCTTCGTTCGTTTACGAGCTCTGCTAATTCAAGATCGGACGTATAGACTAAAGTGAGCTCGTTCAGTTGTGCCAGTTTTTTTTTTTTTTTTAATAAATACTACTGTTTTTTGTTTCGTTGTTCCCAACCACCTGAGGAATTCACTGTCATATCGTTTCTATGTATGACCATTATAACCTTTAAAAAAAAAAAAAAACGTGTATATCGTATACGTAAAATTTAGCCACTTGAATTATACAGCAAATTGAAATCGGCCACTCGGAAATTTTCTTACTTGAACTGCAGAAAAAATATCATTTAGCTAAAAGGTCAAAATAATGGCAGGATTTTTTTTTTTTTTTTTTTAGGATCATATTAAAAAAAAAACAAAAAAACTTTGTACTTTAGAACACTATTTCTATTAACTGTACAACATCACTACACCACCACAGAGTAAGTAGGACCAGTAAAACACTAGACGGAAATAAACACATTCCTCAATGCTTTTTTTTTTTTTTTTTTAATGCAGTATGATGGTATGGTTCTCCTCTGAAGCCTATGGCCGGATAGTAACTCACTCACAAACAGTCAAATTAGGTTCCATCCTTTTTTTAGCCGACGAGAGAAGCCGATCATCATACTGACGAGTAAACTTTATACAAAAGTGTAGAGCCAGACATTACTTTAAAGGTTTGTTTTTGTTACTCAGAGACTACTGCTTTTGTAAATAGTGTCAGCAGACTAAACTGTAGCTGCGTTTTGACTGCTGAGCAGATTCACGGCTCCCTCTTTTTTTTTTCTCTGCCTCGTGTTCATCAGCCGCAACGTCTGAGCGTTCGGTTAACGTCCATGTTTGTTACACTGAGACTTCTTTTTTTTTCTTTATGCTTGTTCATGTTTGCTCAAAAGTTTGTTTCGTCTCCTCAAACCATTGGGGATGAGTCGTGGGAATTTTAAAGACAAGATGTTACACGTAAGGTTTATTAACCTCGAGCGAGAGTTCATCCGCTATTAATGGCATAACGTCTGAAGGCTGAATTAGGTAAGAAGTGATTTGTGTGTTTATTCGTTTTAAATCCGAGCCTGCTGTTCTGTTCTGCTGTGTTGTTTTGTTATTTATGTTAATTAAAAGGGGTTTTAGAGGCTAATCTGATAGCTATAAGCTTCACTTATTTTGTTAGCTACATTAGCCTTGTATCACTGCAACACAAATATCTCAAGCAAACTTCAGACCCAAAATTTATTTCTAAATTGATTTAATTTTTGGCAGAAGTAATCATTTAACTGCTGTATATGTGGAAGTCTTTAAGTTCGTGGACACCAGTTCAGATGTTAATATAAAGTCAGTGCTTTGGTCTTTTATAAAGATCGACCGTACATCATCCCACGGTCGTCGAAAAGCACCCCAGCTATTTTACCTTCCGTCCGTCGTCGGATGATTTGTTCTTGTGATGGATCACACGCTTTATTTTGGCCTCGCATCCTGTTATACCTGGAACACACAAAACGATAGGTTAGGTTGAATTTTGTAACTTAACCTCTAGTGAATGTTCCAGCAAAACAGCTATAAAAGCATGGTTTAAATTCTACAAATTCTTTCAACTCAACAAACATTCTACTAGACTACTAAAATATCGTCAAGTCTCTCATCCTCACGGCTCGACAAGACAAACCGGATCGAGTGTGTATATAAACCTGTTCACCTGTGCGGTTCCTTGTTTTTGTAGTAAAGTTATAGTTCTGCTTATGTGTGTAAATTAAGACCATGTGATTTGATGCTTGTGTTTTTTATACACTGTGATTTTCTTTTTTTCTTTCTTTTTTTTTTTTTGCATAAACAATGCCAAATAAAGATATGTTACACTCTAAATCAGTGATCAGTGTCTCACAGATTCTTAACTATCAAGTCCAAATGGAGTCAATATAGAGACCGAAGCTTGAGTCCAAATGGAGTCAATATAGAGACCGAAAACTAATTAAATGTTTTTTAAAGCCAAGCCTTTACATACCTGGTTAACTTATTTGCTTCATTTCAGCTTCGCACCACTGATGATGCTGTTTTCTATATGAAAGAATTAGAAATATTAGAAAAGAAAAATACATCTTGAAAAATTTTATGTCTCAGTCGAAACCAAGACCATATTTAATTTTTAAATAATTACTTGTTTAATACTAGGCTTAGATTAATTTGTACATCTACCTTCGTATGGAGTTACTATAGAAACAAATAAAAACCTATTAGACAGAGCACAAAAATAAACCTGTGATTTGCCTCGCAGCTGTTATATGTGATTATTCATGGTATTTTACTTAAACATGGCAAACATGGTCCACTGTCCATATGGTCTGACGCTATGAGGTCTGTTAGACGACACAGGTTTAATTTAAAGCTCTGTTTTTTCATGGGTGGAGCTTGAGGTGTAAATATGTGTATTTTGTGAGCGGTTCAGTTCATAACTGTAGTTTAATGATCCACTGTTTCTTCTTGGAAGAAGATTAGGAATTAGGAAGGGAAGAAATCCAAATAACACAAGCGATTCTTTGTATAAATGTCAGCTTACAGTAGTAGGCTGTGTTGACGTTTTAGGAGTACAGAAAAGCCAGAAAAAACTATCCCTAGAATCTGTTTGTTTGTTGTTTTGTTGTTGTTGTTGTTGTTTTAGCTTTTTAAAAAGGATTTTTCACAAGTTTGTTTCATTCTTAACTGTATAAGTGACATATTGTTTTTGTAAGCCATGAATCAATCACTCAGTCTGGACTGTGGCAGAAGAGAAGAAGGTGGAATTAGGTGAAAGAGCGCCCCCTACAGGCTTTACAGCCCACACAATCCTTTTATTTAATTTTTTTTTCACCTTTTTTCACCAAATAGCTTACAAATGAGTGTTTATGATTAATAAACTGAAGAAGTAGGATTATTTCTTCCTAATATCTTCCTTGCCAGCATTGCCTCGGTTTGCTCATTAGGATAAATATCAAATTAAACTTTTTTTTAAATTAAACTTTAGGTGTTTTTTTCTCGAATTTTTTCCAGAAATCTTTCTCGAATTTATTTTATTTATTTATTTATTTTTTTATCGTTTTTTATCCTTGTAAAGTGGCTTTGTGACATTTGTTAAAAATATAATGAAACTGAATTGAACTGAGTTGAATGAATTGAAGGTTAATAATATTGTTATTAGAATTATTATTTATATGAAACTTTTTTCTTCCTTTTTTCCACCCCTTTGTGTATTTCTATCATGTGGTCTATAATGGTGTAAACTTTCTATTTTATTATTACTTTATGTCACTTTTGTATACCAATAATATGCAAATCTAAATGCAGTGATGGTACCAATAATGTCACAGTAAATACCATGAGTTTTGTTTTGTCTCTCTGACATCTTTGTTTAAGATAAAAAGCTAAGAAGCAAGATTAAGGAATAAATTAATTAATTAATCAATCAATCAATAAAACAAACTAATAAATGAGTCAGTGAGTGAGTAAAAGATGAATCTCTGGATCTACTTCGACAGGGGGCGCTGTTGTGTCGTTATGAAACAGACAAACAACAAAAAAACCCACTAGCACTCACTGGTGACTCATATAATTGTACACTATACAGAGTATTAAACGTTTGCTACACCCTATGTAGTGCATGACACTAATAACAATAATAAATAAGTTAAACACTATATTTTAATGAATGCATAGATTTTAAACATAGACTAAAGTTTTATAGTTTCTGTCTAATTTTGATTTAAAAAAAAAAACAAATGAGACCAGTCTATATTTTGGGCTCTCAGTAGCCTAGTCCTTGTAGTTAATAACCCTTCAGTGGATAAGATGGATATGAGTTAATACTTCAAAAACCTAAACTAAATGTTTTGAACATTTGATCATCTACCATATTAAAAAGCATATTATTATATATTAGATAGCATTTCCGCTTAAACTTCACCAACCAATTCTGGTTTCATCTATGAATTCTTACGCTATCCCTAATTATTTCATACATCTTTGCTCTCCTTTCTCAGCACACATGGGGTGATCATATGTTGAAGGATGTAAGACATCATGCTGGTTTCCTCCTCTGACCTCAGAGGCCATTGGACCGGAGGTTATGTGGCTCCATCTTGTTTGGTGCTTGAGTACTGTGACGCTAATCTCTTAAGAGGCTCAGGATGCTTGTGCGCTCAGGGAGGGGATGGAGATGTAAGTGAGGAAATGAGGTTGTAGTTTGGTGCTGTCATGGAAAATATTAAGATGTAATAATAATAATACTCTTGTCTGATGAGACAGGCCTCCAGCAGAGAGCCATTGTAGGTTACTAAAGGTAGGAAGTGCTGTTTGGAGGAGATGGTTGAGAGGCAATGCCTAGATGACTGATGCAGCAGAAGGTGGGATTTTGCGAAGGCTGAGGTAAAACCTGTGGATTATAAGCTTTGAGGAGACATTTACTTGCTGACAGTACTTGCTTGTACTTTAGAAAAGCTAATGGTATCATATATAAGTAAGTTTATTGTGTTTTTCATCTCTTTAGCTCAGCCATGACGCAATTTCTAGTCGAGACAAGCTGCACCCTCATTGGCTGGCTGTTTCTGTACATTTTGCTGTGTCATGTGAACAGAAAGCGACATGCCGAGTGGAACTGCAGACTCATTACCCTGATCCATGGGGTCCTGATAACTTTGCTAACTGCTTACATCGGGTTTGTTGATGGGCCATGGCCATTCACGCATGCAGGTGAGTCATCAATCCTAAAAGATTGGATGAGTATTTGACCTGGAATTCAATCTTTCCAGTGTGGCCAAATTTAAATGGCATACACTTAATGTCAAGATGTTTACCCATAACTATTTCTGAAACCCTTCAGTATAAGCTTATACACGGAATCTTTAAGGATGTCCTTCCAAAACAAACCAAAGTTTCAACAGGACAACTTGGTGGTGTACTGTACCACCTTAAATTTCCAGGCTCCTGGGTTCCTGAGCTTGGGTTACTATTTGCGTGCTGTTTTCCACATTCACCCCATATCCATATAGCTTTTGTCCAGGTTCTCTGGTGTTCTCCCACCTAGAAACATGCTGGTAGGGGGATTGGATATGCGAAATTACCCTTTACATCAGAAAGGATGTGTGAATGTGTCTGCGTGGTTCCTTGCAATGGACCCATTCAAAGTGCATTTGTGCCTCATGACCATTGTTCTTGGGATTGGTTGCATGATTTACCTTAACGCTGCACAAAATAAAACAGTGAATTAGATAAAAGGTTATAGCTAAAATTAAAATGAGCGATTTTTACGAATCCCAGATTCAAACAAAGTTTCTTTTCTATTTGTCACTCAATGATATAATCAGTTTTTTCATTGATTCATTAGCTAATATTAAAACTTGAGCCACAATATAGATCTAGAATATAGAATATAGAAAGATTGTTCCATTCACATTGATTAAAAAACAACAGGAATTAGATTCTAATGGCAGAATAACCACCTAAGCAATCAGGCTGTATTTTTCCTTCCTCTCATCTCCAGGCTCAGAAAACACCCCACTTCAGATTCTAGCCTTGCTCCTCAGTCTGGGTTACTTCATCTTTGACATGGCCTGGTGTGTGTACTTCCGTACAGAGGGTCCTGTCATGCTGGCCCATCACACACTAAGCATCCTGGGCATTGTGTGCACTCTGGGAATGGGTGAATCAGGCATCGAGTCATGTGCGGTGCTCTTTGGCAGTGAAATTACCAATCCACTCCTGCAGACCCGCTGGTTCCTCAAGCAGATGGGTCGCTACGACAGCCTGAGCGGTGACATCGTCGATCTGCTCTTCATCACACTGTTCGCTTGTGTGCGGATTGGCGTTGGTGGTCGCATGCTCTACTGTGAGCTGATGTCTCCAAAACCCAAACTGGTCATGAAGGTGGGTGGGGTGGCCATCTACGCCCTGTCCTGCTTCTTCATGGTGGACATTGCATCTTTTGCTTGTCGAAAAACCCGCTCCAAGTACAGACGATGGCAAGAAAAGCAGAAGCTGAATAATGCTAATGGATATACTGGGTAGTAAACAAAGAGCTAAAGGCCTTGAGCAAGGCCCTTAACTGTCTTTGCTTCAGGAGCTCTGTATCCTGGCTGACACTGCAATATAACTCCAACTTCCTATGTCTGGGATATACAAAGATACAAAATTTACTGTATATGTGGCAAAGTAAAGCAACAAGTTTCAATGTGGTATAACAGGACATGAGTACTTTGTGAAAATTTGTATGTAGATTTAAAAATTGTATCGTCAGTTTTTAACTAATGGTGATTTATCTTTTTTTGTGTTGTGACATAAACCATGTTTTAAATGAAATAAACTGTAAAAAAAAAGAGCTGCAGTACCATTAGCCAAATATATGCGTCACTTCCATTATGTCTCTCACTCTTAAACACACCCACACACAAAATGCAGAAGCATGGTCATTATTATATTTATGCTTATATAATAATAATAATAATAATAATAATAATAATAATAATAATAATAATAATTATTATTATTATTATTATTATTATTATTATTATTATTATTATTATTATAATTGTGTGTGGGTGTGTGGGACCATGCTTATTATTTCTACAAGCGGGGGCACGGTGGCTTAGTGGTTAGCACGTTCGCCTCACACCTCCAGAGTCGGGGTTCAATTCCCGCCTCCACCTTGTGTGTGTGGAGTTTGCATGTTCTCCCCGTGCCTCGGGGGTTTCCTCCGGGTACTCCGGTTTCCTCCCCCGGTCCAAAGACATGCATGGTAGGTTGATTGGCATCTCTGGAAAATTGTCCCTAGTGTGTGTGTGTGTGCCCTGCGATGGGTTGGCACTCTGTCCAGGGTGTATCCTGCCTTGATGCCCAATGACGCCTGAGATAGGCACAGGCTCCCCGTGACCCGAGGTAGCTCGGATAAGCGGTAGAAGACGAATGAATGAATGAATGAATTTCTACAAGCTTACATCAACGATACACCAAGTCAAACAGCAGGTGGCAGTAATGGCCTCAAAATAAACTCGAAATAAATACAAATACAATATGTTGCTATTTTTGTCCATTATCAATGTGAATTCAGGAAAAAAAAAGGTTTTATATTTTTTTTAAAATAGGTTTTTATACCTTATAGGGTAGAAAGTCAGACAGAGAACCTTTAATATATTTTGTGGCGCTATAAGAAATTATGTGTGGAACATTATAACAACATCTAAAAAAAACAGTGATCTGAAGCTTAAATATTGGAAAACAAGATGCAAAATCCAGTGACCTTGTGGGGGACAAAAAAAACAACAAAAAAATTTGAATTTCTCTGCCCTACAGAATGCAAATACTAATGAGAATAAATAATGTATACCCATTAACATTGCTTTGATTGTCCCTATTGGAGAAGCTTGTTAACCCCTTAAAATCTTTAGACTATAGAGTTGCTTTCTCTTTCAGTCATTTCTATTATTTCATTTAAATATAGTGGTATATATATATATATATATATATATATATATATATATATATATATATATAAATTTAATAATTAAAAATAATAATAATAATAATAAATAAATATATAATTATATGTAAGTAAATAAATAGCAGAGAATGAATCTGCTGGATATGAGAGTAAAAGATCTTAAATCTCGGGACTAACAGCAACACATGTGCGTCTGCGGAAGGATCTTTTCCTCCTCCCTCCCCCCCCAAAAAAGAGGGAGTGGTTCGTTCCCAAAGCGCAGGAATACCGTCGATGTAATTTTGCCGAAAGTCTGGGAATTATGTGGATTTTACAGATTTCCGAGCTTTTCTTTTTCAATTCAAACAACAACTTGACTTGCGTCGCATCGTATCCAGGAGCTCCATCTTTGCGTTTCAAGGCATTCTTAAGTCCAAACAGTGCATGAAAGAAAAGGGAAGAGGGGAAAAAAAATACTGAATTTCGGGAAAAAAACAAACAAACAAACAAACAAAAAAAAAACATGGAGACAAGGAAGGGAAGGAGAGGACAAAAAATGACTTAAGACGAAGTTTACAGCTTTGAAGTCGTCCTGTTTGACATCAAAGCGTACAGAAGTTGTGTTTGGGGGGGGAGGAAAAAAAAAGGGGAACTTCTGAAACGTCGGAATTCGAAGCTTCTTTCTGTGCAGGTTACAATGTCTCCTTCAACACGCCGGATGTTTTGAAGCCGCAAAAATTCTCCCATCTACAAACGGGACACGGAACCAGTCAGCGTTCTTTCTGGAAGGAGGAAAAAAAAAGTGCCATGCTGTTCAGCTAAACCGAGAACAGGCCTGAAAACAGCAAGGAAACGTCTTTTACACGGGTTTCTATTCCCCCCTTAAAACGAGAGATTTTCCGTGTTAATCCTGATGACACGATCCCTTTTTTTTTCTTCTTCTTCTTCTTCAAGATACTTTGTTTTCCTTTTTTCCTACAGAACTGGACGTCGTTTGCGACATTAAAGGGGGGAAAAAACAAACAAAAACAAAACTAAAACACGTTGTTGGAGATTACAGAGTAACATTGTTTTCACGGATTTCTTTCGTTCGTTAGGACACTTTTTATATATTATTCAATTATATTATCATTTAAAAAAAAACAAAACAAAACAATATACTAATTTTTCAAGCTTGGAGTCGACTCTCAGTTAGGGAGTCGTGTAACGCTGAAGCATTCGCTCGAGGGGGTGAAAAAGTATGATCCGTTTGTTAAACATTCCCAATTCCGTGCTATTTCCATCCAGTTTAGTGCAGCTAAAGCTTCTCCAGGACTTCTGGATGTTTTTCGGGTCTTATTTCGTATAATTTCTACGACTTCGGTGCAAATGACACACCGTGTCAGCTTACCGACACATCCACCGTGGAGTCGACTCGTGTAAACTCACAGCTTAAGAAGACTTTTTTTCATTCTTTCTTCCTGACAGATTTGAAATTTTTTTGTGGATGATAAACAACCGTCAGAGTTCATCTTTTGGTGCACAGACACGAGTGTTTTACGTCGGTAAAATGCTAGTTGGATAAAGATAAAAGGAGAAAAAACAAAGCAAGAATCAGAAGCCCAATGAGCGGCTCACAGTCCACGATAGCTGACAGGTAAATGACATCACATAAACATCACATAATGTGTTTGTTTACTCTCTTACTTACATACTGATAATGCAAGTATTAAAGCCAATTGCATTTTATATGAACTGCTGTTGGAATAATTCACATTCAATCCAGTGCAGCTTTGTTGTCAGTTACTGTACATGTTTATTTTACATCAATATACAACAAACACAGTGCATTAGGATCACTTATACCTCTCTCTCTCTCTCTCTATCTATCTATCTATCTATCTATATATCTATCTATATATATATATATATATATATATATATATATATATAAAATGTGTGTGTGTGTGTGTGTGTATATGTGTGTGTATATTATTTTTATATATATATATATTTATATATATATATATATATATATATATATATATATATATATATATATATATATATATATATATAATGAGAAGTCCAAACCCCAGAAGTTGTCTCTAGTTGTGTAGACTTTCAACCTTTTAAGATATTTTTATTCTATGTGAATTTGGTATGAATTAGCTATGGGCTTATTAGCTATGTTTCTTTCAGTTCCCAATAACCCTATAGTCATGGTTTCAAGGGATGCCGTAGCCTAGTGGTTAAGGTATTGGACTACTGCTCAGAAGGTCATGAGTTTGAATCCCAGGTCCACCAAGCTGCCACTGTTGGGCCCCTAAGCAAGACCTTTAACCCTCAATTGCTCAGCTGTATAAATTGAAATGAAAATTGTAAGTCACTCTGGGTAAGGGTGTCTGCTAAATGACAGAAATGTAAATGTTTCGTTATATTATATAATTGATCATATACACAAACACTTGTTATGGGTCTGGAAAGGCATTTGGCTTCTGGAGAGCTTGCTAGTTTTTGCATATCTGCCATTGAAGCTTGTACTGAGTCTATTATCTAACATGTAAAGCACACTGAATATTTAATCAATTATATAATATATAATTAAAAATAAATAAATAAATATATATATATATATATATATATATATATATATATATATATATATATATATATATATATATATATAGTATCTACACACATTACATATGCACATTACATTACACACACACATTATACACACACGTGCTTTTTATATATATATATATATATATATATATATATACATATATACATATATATATATATATATATATATATATATATATATATATATATATATACATACATATATATATATATATATATATATATATATATATATATATATATATATATATATATATATCACATATATCACATATATTGTGTGTGTGTGTGTGTGTGTGGATACTTTATTTTGTGTCAGAATTTAAAAAAAAAAATACACTACAACACGGCTATACGACAGCAGACAACAAAAATTGAGTACTTTACTAAATATTTCATAGAATTAACTGGCAGTAGTTACTATCTCTGTTTTTTTTTTTATTTATTTTATAAGCACTTTTTTTTAATGAATTTTTTACTGTACACTGATGAAAACCTGCATTCAGGCAAATTTGTCAATTCTTGTATCTGTTCCATATCTCTGTTGATAATTATTACTGGATGTTGGCGAAAAACATGGTGCCGGTAGCACACAATTTTCCAATTTTTAGCCAAATAAAACACTGTTATTGGTAGATAACCACTCGAGCGGTTAAGGCTGTCAGACAACAACCTGTCATTGATCGACTGTTTTTCTATAACAGCACTCCCTGAAGTATTTTTGTATACATTTTGTATAATGTATTCCACAGCTGCCTTGTTACAGTTTTAATCTCTTGCTAGGTGAGGCTTTAAAAGCAGTGAGGCATCACGTGCGAGACATACAATTGTGTGATTAACCCTAAGGCCAGCATGCTTTAAAGGTGTGTATAAGTTTAAGGATAAGGTTTAGTGTTGTGATGCACCGACCTGATACAGATCTGCCCTGGACCGATGTTGGCCTGAGACGCTGGATTTCTATAAGGTTAAATTTTCTTTTCTGTTTCTATGTGGATTTTAAAGACACTCCTTTTTCACGCCGAGTCGCTTAGTAGAATCGTTATTTTCTGTCTTTATGTGAACTTGTAAGGAATTCAGGGTCAGGATTTGCCGGCATATGTTGGCGTATTTCCTTTTCCGTTGGAATTCGGGCACGACTTATTTCCGTTAAACTCACCTAGCTGCCTTAAAACTAGAAAAGCACAGAGATTATTCCAACAGTAAAAAGAATTTTGGCTAAGGCTCTACAACCCAACACAGATGTGGGTCGTATTCAAGAAGGTAGAAATCCAACCGAATTGATGCTCCAAATAAGACACGAGAGCATTCGCTAGGAAATGCTACAGGATGAAGCAAAATGGATTTTTTTTCCTATTTATTTGCTTTAATATCTGTGTTCGTAATACCAATAGACACATGAAAGAAAATAATAAAACTGGGCGTCCACACAGCACCACCTTTTAAACGGTGTGTTGTAGTTTTTCAAATGAGCAGTTTAACCCATCATTATGACCGCGTAGTCTTCAGGTCGATGCAGGGGGTGTGAAACAGCTGAGCGCTTTCTTCCATGGCACGCTGGTGAGTCACCTGTCGAGGTGAAGCGGAAGAACAGGTGTCACGTTGCGTCTTCAGTCGGCCACATTGTGCGTCTGTGACCTGATGAACCACTATTACACGTTTTTTGCTCCTGTAATGAGGGAGTACATTATAGGTTGCAAAAAAAAAACAGGAGCTTAGCGTGCCTTCAGGTTTGGTCATCGCCCATGAGATGCCCTCTGCTCCACAGTTTTATTGACGTCTATAACGTGTAAACGTAAAAAAAATGCGCGACATGAATTCTAAACCGTTGCGACTGAAAGGCGATGAATGTTATCCCAATCTCCTCATACGCTCCTGGTCACGACTGGACACTTGATATAGACCCCTTCGGAAGTTAGTCACGGAGTCAGTCGGCGTAATCCAACGCATGACGTAATAATTCAGTCACAGGTCGGAGAGTGCTTACAGATATCACTCGGGTAGTCTGTGTGTTATCTGGCTAACCTCGGGACACGTATGAGTCAGGGCTTTTCTTCCTGCCTTGAAGACTCACCTGTCGTCACACACAAAAGCGTGTCGCGTAAATCAGACAACCCTGTAGACATGCCTCTGTGTAGACTCGCCTAATCTGTGTGGAGATAGCAGCTGTGTCATAAACACGTTCAGGTGTGATTGACCTCTCTGTGGCGGTGCACACATTCATGCTTGTACTGTAGATTCCAAATGATCTTTATGATGATGATGATGATGACTGTCAGTATGATTCCATCACAATAACAGTGCACGCATGTTTTAGTCCATCCATGTCCAGTGGCTCAGGCTTTAACACTCCTTCCCTAACACTACATTCAGCGGTGCGTCTCTCAGCTGGACGAGCTAAACGGAGTGCATCAGTTCGTCCCGCTGAAAGCACGTCCCTCACCACAGACCTCCGAGTGCCTGAGATTCAGCTTGTGATATGATCCTCTATGACAGCTTGCCTGACAGCAAGAACTCTCTTCTATTACCTCGTTTCTCTCTCAGCTGACTAACCAGAATCACTCGCAGGCTTGTGTCAGCACCGCACAGGCAAACGTACAGCACGACCGATGTGTTTACCTGCAGCCTGAAAATGAAACTCGACACACATGGCAAATTACATACAGAGTGCACATGTGGGGAATAGGCAGAATTCTGGATTGGCTGTAACTCGATGATGATAGAGAGAAAGAGATGGATTGGGCTTGTGGAAAGAGCGAGAAGCTTTGGCAGACACTACACTCTACTACTGGAGATTTAAGTGCCGGTAGACATCATCTACACATTGTACGATGACTGGGTTTGACCAATCGGTGACCAACACAAGTGGAAATGCACAATTGCGAAACATCATGGGTTCATTTTTGTTTAATCCCGAGCACACGTTATCAGTCCAGGGCTTGTTTCTTTCTGCTCTAACACGGACATATTAACATGGGATAGACCTCTTAATTAGCTCATTAGGTGAGAATCTATTTACTGTATACTGCTATCACTTATTATAGTCTTCAAGCTATTTTGGTCTGTATACCTCGTAATCACTCAGATTTTGGAGACCTTCAGTTTCCTTGTGCCGTAGTTTCTATTCTATATATTTTTTTTGAGGTTTGTTTTGTTTTGTTTTGTTTGTCCCCGATCAATCACTAGCCAATCACCAGGCACATGTGAGCTCATGTATGTGGAAGAGGACTGACAGCGTTTTCTTCCATCACTTGTGAGAGCAGTTATCTAAGGCCACGTTCACACTGCAGGTAAAATCAGATTTTTTTTTTTGGGGTCAAGTGACCAGGTCAGACTTCTTCAGGAGTAGTGTGAACACTCAAATCTAGCCCAGATCTGATTTTTTCAAATCAGATTCAGACCACTTCCATATGTGGTCCTGAATCAGACCCAAATCTGATTTTTTCCAATGTGGCCGCGGTGTGAACAACCGAGGCGGATTTGATGCGACTTTTACATCAATATACATCGACATTTGTCACAATTATGCGCCGGCGAGTACGCACACAAACGTGACTACGCCTACAGAATGGATCAAATAATCAAAAGTTGCCCTCGACATCCGAAAATTTTCAAAACACTGCGTCTCTGTGCTGCCATTACACAAACATTTAGAAAGAAAAGTGAAAATGCTTACTTCCTCCATAACCTCGCCAACTTTAGCACAACGGCGTGCTGCGTGTGACGTCATTGTTATTGTTCGTTTGCGCACGCGGGTCAGTTCGAAACAGCAAACAGTTCACACTGGTATCTGATATAGGCCACATTTTAAAAGGTAATGTGAACAGCCAAACAAAAAAATCAGATCTGAGCAAAATATCCGAATTGAGCATTAAGACTTGCAGTGTGAACGTGGCTTAAGATCAAATTGGAAAATTTTATTTTTTTAAGGTTATACATTTGGAGCTGTTTGAGCTACTTATGACCGTATTTAACGTTGGGCTTCTTACTAGCCTCCTCTTTTTGCAGAATAGTTTCCTGTCGACTAAACGCGAGCATGTCGTGACCTTACCGTCTGCCCACATTACTGAGTAAATGCTGTTGTTTACCCATGTTGCTGCTCTTTGCACTGTATATGTGCACCGTTTGCGAACACTTCGATGCCTGAAGGTTCACACAATACCTCAGTAGTGAATCTACTGCTGCTGCTGGTAATTTCGCTCCATTTGATGTCTTAGTGGTGCAGGTTCTTGTGTTAGACAATCAGTGGCACAGCACTTTGCACCGTTCGGAGCTCAGAGAGAGGAATGTCGACGTCCTTTGAGGAAAATTATTTTTTAATTTTTTTATTTATTTATTTATTTTTACTTTAAAACAGAAAAAGATGTTCAAGGTGCACCGCCTTCCTAAAAGCCCAGCGAGCCTATTCTATTTTCCCTTTCTCAATACCCATGGCCGTGATGCTAAGCGAGTAGCGGAGGTGATTTATGTGTTTTTCTTTCTGGAGCTCTTCTGTTGTTGATTGGATTTTTAAGGCTCCCAAAGTGCTCTCAGGCCTGTAAAAACTAGCGTTGTGGAGTAATCTTCAGCGAGCAGGCCGCTCATGTCAGCCAAACATGAACCAAATGGCTCTTATTTATCTTATTTTTCCGAGCACACGTTCGCTCATCAACAGACTTTTAACAGACTACTGTTTTTTGGTGGGAACCCAATTCTGCCTGCCTCTTTTTTTTTTTTTTTTTTTTTTTCCTCCTCATATGAACTATAAATCCTGACAGCTTGTGAAATTATGATATTTATTCCATTTATTCCTCTGTTGTGTAATCCTTGAGATGTTACTGCTGCAGATATTTGCCTTTGTTTTGGCCATTGAGCATGTGTTAACCTTGCAATGCAAAAAATGGCTCTTTAAATAAGTATTTGCCAAACGTAACCTTAGCCATAATTTTAAAATAACTAACCGCAAGATTGACAGCAGTGTCTCCCTGACAACGCAAACAACCGCTTGACAAGAAAAGCACACAGAAGTGACAGCAGATCTTCCACGTGAGTCACGAGTATCTTGTGAATGCTTCTAGCAGTGTGGTTCGTCGCGGAAAGTGGAAAATGATGGTCAACTTGCGGTCCCTTTCCGGTGACACCGATCAGCCGAGTACGGCTCTGGAAAATGTAAAAGCAGTGGTTTAATAATATAGATTGAAAAGCTCTATGCCTCATTGTCTTGTACCATGCAGCATTTCAAGTCCCAGGAGAAGGACCTGAGAAACCAGACAACACTAAGACGCCCGCAGAGTTGTTCTGTGTCTTAGCGTTTCACTGATCTGTTGAACTCAAAACCCTCCCTCATCTCTCAGGAAGTGGTGACATCACCGATAAACAATGTCCCGTCAGAGCGGCAGGCCACCAGCAAAGCATGGTGGGAAAGGGAAGAGCGTTTTTATGCTCTGCATTAGCATTCTGGCTCTGAAAGTTAGTTACGGAAGAATGAAGTCTGCAACACACAGCCATATTCTCTTGATCGTTAGTAGCAACACACACGTGTGATTAAATGTGTCTGAGATTGTCCAGAGGATAACCGAAGAGGTTCACTTAAGAGCGCTGAAATTAGGTTACATAAAATGTCTGTCTATGACTCAGAGAGATGATGATGATGATGATGATGACAATGGAACCTCCTACCATAATAACAGGCCCTTGTTATTGTAACAGTCGAGCCTGAAATGAGCTCGCCTGACAGGTCCAACGTGGATCCCGCACATTTTATTTTATTTTTTTACAGGACAAGGAAGAAGGGTTGCCAAGTCTGCATGACTCACTGAGCCCAATTTACAGTTGGTTACAGTTGGTGGCCAAAGACACTATTAAACAGGAAAGCATGACTACTGTTGACAGACGTTTGAACAAAGTAGCAGTAAGTGATTAACAAAGTAGAAATGCAACCACAGACGGTTCATTTGACAGGCAGAAGTTTTCGTTTCCCATTAACATGCGCTTCATTTATAAAAATGGATAAATTATTCTCCAGTTCCTCCAGGATTTTGCTGAATGTTTCTGAGAATGCTGTGGCCAAAAATTGCTAAAATAAACCTATACATATAAAGAGACTCACTGATTGATTGGCTTCAGGTTGTCTATCTAGCAACAAGTTTTTGTGCTCGTGAGTTTAAATTTCTTTTTTTTTTCCCCTCCCTGTATTTTTTATTTTAATTATTTTAAATATTTTTTATTTATCTATCTATCTATCTATCTATCTATCTATCTATCTATCTATCTATCTATCTATCTATCTATTTATTTATTTTAATTTTTGCATTTTTATTAAAGGTGGGGTCTCCGATGTTTGAAAGCCAATGTTGACATATAAAATCACCAAAAACAAACACGCCCCTAACCCAAATGGGCCCCACCCCTGTATTGATAGCTCCGCCCACACATACATACGCAACCCAGGCAACTAATGGAAAGAAATGAGTCTTTATCATAGCTGAAGTGAAGAACAATACGATAGCAGATAAACAAACAAGCAAAAGTGACACACAAGCATAATTATGCAAAGGATAAAGGCATATATTAGTTCTGCGTAACAAAGCAAAACCAACGTTACTCACCTATCGAGAAGGAAGAAAGCGCCTCGGCGTCTTAAGTAAAGTTGGTCACATATTCACAGATTGGAGTTTCCTGAGTCAATAACTCCTGAGCTAAACACTGTTACTACACAAAACACGGTTGTAGCTGCGTCTCTACATTACTACGATAGAAAATAGGTGTTATTTGTGTAGTAACAGCGTTTAGCTCAGGAGTTATTGACTCGGGAAACTCCAATCTGTGAATATGCGCCAACTTCCTGCTCCTTCAGTTCTCTCCAGCGCTGAAAAGCTGATCCTATATTAACACGGTCCTACTCCTCGCCTTATCGTAAGTCTTTCTTTGCTTTCTTTCTTTGTTTTTATCCTCCATGTCAATGCTAAAACCGCTTTCTGCTAATGTCACACATGCGCACTGAACACTCTCTCCGCCTCATATTGACAAGACACGCCCCTTTCTGCTCATTGGCTACACGTTTGTTTTGTTTTTTGTTTATTTTTCGGCCCGACTCAGTTTTCTGAAGCATTTCTCAAACAACGGAGACCCCAAATTTAATGTTAATGACTTGAAGCAAAGCAGATCTAATAAGTTCAGAAAGAGCTGAAATGAGTGTATGTCTGTGGTAGCTGCAGTGGCCAAGCTGCTTTATTGGAAGATTTTGTGCATTCTGCACTTTCATTGTTTAGTCATATATTTTTTGTTGCTGTCGATTCACTACAAGCATTTTGTTGTGTCCTGAATTTAACCGTGGGTGTGAGTATGAAAAACACGTGATCTTCCATCTTTCATATGTCTCACTAAATGACTCATGGTCACGACATAGGAATTGCGATGAGTATTATTCCCAAAAAGCTCATCCTACCGTACATATATATTATAAGGGCTCTAATCCGACCCCTTGAAGAATTTCGGACACTCGGTTAAAATAGCCGAATCGAAAGAGTCTCTGCTGTTAGACTAGAGGACCGATATAGAGCGTTAAAGTCAGACAAAACTTTTGGAATTTCTTCATTATCAAGCTCAAAATTTGACGCTGTAACCATATCTCTTTACATATGAACTCATTTACGGCTTTTGCTCCAGTGTGGCAGAGCACTTACACAACTGCAACCTTCACTCACGCAATCAGTCATCTTGTTTTTGTTAAATCATTTTGCAAACCAAACCGACATAGCAAAATCCAGCCCACTTGTCATAGACGACGCTCAGCTGGTGGCCACCTCAGTCAGCGTTTACTTTCTTTTTCAGCATCCGACATTGAGAATAGTTTTGTGTGCGTGAGAGAGAGAAAGAGAACATGAGAAGATTAAAATAACACCGCAATACAGCAATTATCCGAAGCACTGACATCATCTTATTTGTGATCGACGATCGTAAATGATCTAAATAGGTTCATATATCAGCATCTGCCAAATCGTGTTCCCAAACGCCTGCCGAAGACGAGCTGATTCACAGCTAACATGTCTCAGATTTCCCCCCCCGAGACTAAACGTAATGTGTCATCTGAAGAGGAAAAAAACGCTTTTGCGCTTCGTCAGACCTCGGACTGTTAAAGAAAACAGAGCGTGTTGTGCTTTTGCACATGCCTCGGCGTGTCGGGCAGACAGAAGCCTGTCCTAGTAGTGGACCACACCTCAGAGAGCAGGGCGATGGAGAAAAGAGCTCATAAATACCTGCGAAACCTGTTAAAAAAAAAAAAAAAAGATTATAATATCCGAGTTGTTTGTCAACGAATGGGGAATTGGGTATTTAATTTGAAAATAAAAAATGAAAGGTAAAAACATTAAAGTTTGGGAGAGATGGAGGAGTTCTACTGAGATAGAACCGAGACCCGCCAAAAGAAAGAGAAGAGGCTTCTGTGGTGAAGTCGGAGCTAAACAGGAAGTCATTGCAGGCAGCAGTAATTGAGGCTAGGTCTCAGACGGTTATTATTAGAGAGAGGGAGACTTTACGTGTTTATACTTTTATTTTTTATTCTTGAAAGTTGGAGATAACAGCTGAAACTATGACATTTTGTGATTTGGCTTTGTTTCGTCGATGTATTTCTTTCTTAAGCAGTAAATTGGCGTATCTGAGGTACAGGCTCACGCGCCAAAAAAAGCCGATGTCAGTTTTATGCTGCTTTTATAAATACTGCGTATAGATGTAGTTACTACGTCGTAGCAATTTCTTTATCCGATTCTAATATTGTTTATTTTTCATTAAAAAAATACACCAGTCCTGGTTTGATTGGCGTTAAGACTCTTGCTGCTTTAAATGAACTCAGCAGTGCAACCAGGGATTCAATCTGCACAGCATTTCTGTTCCTGATATTAATTCTAATAGTCGAGGTTTCTAGAAGGGTTTTAGCAGGAATCAGCAGATCCCAGCTTGCACAGACTTGGGCGCTTGTGATCGTTGTGTTGGTGTATGACCCATTTTTTCTTGAGATTCAGTTCATGGATCGATGTTCTGCCATTTTCATTTAGAGATCACTGGCATAATTCTGAATTTATTGTTCCATCAATGATAGCAAGCTGTCCTGTCCCAGATGTACGAATAGAGGCAAAAAGCATGATGCTACCACCACCAGGTTACACAGGAGGTATAAAGCGAATGTGGTCTCATTCCTCCACAAATTATTTTTCCAATAGTCCTCTGGCTTTATTAGCAAACTTCATGGGCAGCAATGTTCTTTTTGGAACTTTTTTTTTTTCATTTAGGATGTTCAGTGTTTACCTGATGGCAGAATCATGAACATTAACATGAGCCAAAGTAAAAGAGGCCTTTAGTGGATTAGATGTTCCCCTGTATTCCTTCCTGACCCAACAGACTAATACATGTCTTGCTTTTGGAGTGATCTTTGCTGGTTGAACACTTTTGGGAATGTACCAATGGTCTGAAATTTCCTACAATTTTACAGAATCTGTATGACCAGAATGAGTCCAAACTGTTTAGAGAGTTTTTTTAATAACCATTTCCAACCTGACGAGCAACAATAACTCTTTTTCTGAAGTCCTCAGAAATTAACTTCTAAACCTAGAGGTTCACATACTTTTGCCTCTCACAGATATATAATATTGGAACATTTGCTGAGTAAAAAAAATTATCAAGTATAATATATTTGTCTGATCCGTTTGATTGCATTCACTTTGTCTGCTTTTGGGTCATATTTACGCAGAAATATAGAAATTTCTAGTTTACAAACTTTCAAGCGACACTGTATAAATAACAGTAATTACTAAAGTCGCCATTAGAACAAATTTTAAATATTTCCACTATGGAGTGAATTCGCTTGTTACCAGCGCTGGTCAAAAACATGAACTCAGTCCTACGAGTTGTGCCTCGCTATCTGATCCATCTCAGCTAGTTCACAGCAGTGGATTCAGACTCGAACGTGACCCAGAGGCTCCCAGAAAACATGCCTTGAGATACGGCCTTAGACATAGAATCCTCTAACTAAAACGGCTGCTTATTAAGCTGTAAAGGTGTGGACATTAGCTTCAATGCTGCACATCCTCAGTTTTCGAATGCAGACAGATGTGTTGAAGCAGGAGATGTCATTTGTTGCCTGGGTATATGGTTAAGTTTGGCTTGACACGTTCTTTTCTGATGTTTGTGAACATTTCATAGTACAGATAAAAGAGCTTAACAACAGAAATGTTCTGAAATGGATTTTTCTGTAACCGTGAATGACATTTGACTGTTTTTTTTCTTCACATAAGTGCGTGCGGCCCAGCAGTACACCATACTGAAGCAGCTCTAGCACTGATTCACAGCCTTGGGGAAATTTTTAAAGTGGAAGAATAATTGGTGTAAGAAAAGAGATGTTAAATGGTGTTGTGTGAGAATCTCTTCCTGTAAACAACCCCGTTTATTTTGTTCAGTTCCACAGAATTGGCAGCATTTCTTCACCAGGTTCTTCATCAGTTCTGTTCGAATACAAAATCACATCCAATTTTCCACCTATGCAAACACCTATGGCGAACTCGAGTCGCTAGAATCCAACATCTCTTACCTGAGAGTCATGCATTCTTAGCTAGTAGCTTTGAAACCAAAGGCATACAACTGTTCTCAATTACAGACTGAAAACACAAGTCCAGACGTTTTTATTGCAAATCAGTAGTTATTCACGCAGAACTTGCAAAACCCGCAGTTCAAAGGGATTAGTCATCCACAGAGTTTTAGACACTACTTCAGCGTTAACGTCTGTCTGAGTGTTAATGTCCGCTTAATAAGTAACCCCACACTGTAACCCAGGGTTAATGTCCTGCCTATTAGACATACATCTGTACTCCTCTGCTGACTGGTCCAGCGGCAAGTGTCTGCGGAGCGCAGTGTGGCAGTCCTTTTCAAAAAGGAGGAGGAAATGGCTTTTGGAGGGAGCAGGTTGGCTTTTTGGTTTTGGACCTGGCGCTCAGCCCACCATGTCTTCCAGCTGTGTCACTATGGAAACTGCCAGTAAATCTGCAGAAGTATTCCCATCCTTGTCTTGGCAGCAGCCCTTAGCTTGGCATCGCTTCCTGCTTTGACTGCGTCATGCCCGGGCTAGCGGAAGGAGCTGATGAGTGAGCTGCGGCACAGATAAAGTGCTGACCTCAGGTCAGATTTGCGCTTTTTTTCACGGTTGTCAATGTGTTTATGTTGAATTGGCAGCTCTGTTTCTGGATCAGCACAAAAAGGTGACCGGTTTAAGGAACAAACAACCGTGACGAACATTGCACTCATTTTCCCATCTGCAAAACTATTCAGTGACTCTTGTGCCTTGTAAAAGAAGTCATCTTGGAACAGACCACGCCCCTCAGTATAGTCAGTGGCTTATAATGGGTGTGGCAGCTGCTGTGATTGGTAGAGGAGAGGAAGTAAGGTAAAGCTGAGTGCTTATTGCTATGCAACAATACTAATAATTACTACTAAGACAAGCTAATTTTCCAGGCTGACCTTTTTATTTACTGTACTTTATTCGGATGTGAGGATTCTCTCCGTCTTCAGTCGTATTCAACAGAAACTATATTTGTACAAGGAAGCAGTGACTCACAGTCTCCAGCACATTAACGTCTATAAATCTGTGGGAATATGGCGAATGTGGAAAATGTATTCAGGAAAATAGTTTTTTTTTAAATCGTTGCTTTGTGCATCAACCAGATGGCTTTAAAACAAAACAAAAAGAAAAGTTGAAACATGGCAAGACAATGTGATCAGCATATAGCCAACACACATTTAACTGATTTGGTGTGTGAACACTCAGGTTTATTCGAAAGCATTGTGTAACCTGCTGACAGAGCAGTTTGCCAAGCCGTACTGAGCTCATTCAATTTTTCACTGGAAATATGTTGGAGATCCTTCGCCTTTTAATGGATACAAAGCACTGCTTTGATATTATATTAGCCATCACAAATCTGGTATCACAAGTTATTAAATACGAGTCATCTCACTATATCTAACAGTCGTTTTCTCCGCAATAAAAATGCTAGTCGATGGACACACGGATCCATGCAGGCGTTTTTTTGCTCTCTCCAATAAGATTGGACTCCATTGGGAAGCCCCAACTGCTTCCGCCTCATGTTCCGTCAAAATGAAAATGAAATGAAAACTATTGCGTTGATTTAGTGTGAAATAGTCATTTATTGACTATTTCATTGACAGACTAAGCTAACATTTTTTTGCCGTATGCTGAAATGGAACCTGTGAGTGGAGGAAAATCAGTGTCATACAAACCTAGCAAGAAAACACAATGTTCACACTTATAGCTGAAAGGTTAGCCGATGAAGATGAAGAAGATAAAGGCTTTGGCTACATAAGGTTTGTTTTAAGTTTGGTTAGCTTGTGATTTTTTTTTTTTTTATTCAATACTAGTAAGTGTTCATTCAATACAGCACAAAAGTGGGAGGAGCCTATTTCCCTAACACCCCTATTCACACAGATATTTTTTCAGCGTGTTCACATCTTTCATACCTGTCCAACTTGTTTGCTGGCTTGTATTTAGCCTATAGCAGGACAACCAGCCTACAAGTCACCCTGTGCATATTTTGGCATCAACAACACATGCCACGCATGTTATAGGTTTACGATGTCTAGACTCACGTCTCAAGAGATGTGAAATATGTACCAGAGTTCAGGTGGAATTCATTTATCCGTGAGTGTACCCAGAAACGTGCAATTTCGAGTATTTCCTATATACGACCCTGATGCAAGAGGTTGGAAAAGTAGTTCAAACCGCAGATATATCTGGAAACACACAGCACTTGGATGGAGTTGTAATGTTGAGCTTTATTCTGCCAAAGTGATTCCATCCTGGGAACAGTGTCCAGAAACGCTGTTTTAATTAGCCTAGAAAAGGACACTTGATCAGACTTGTCAATTCTCAGGTGGTGTTAGGAACCTACTGTGTCTTGGTACTGCCAATGTTGAAATACAGTCCAATTTATTTATTTATTTATTAATTTTTTAGCTTTTAGTAACATAAAGCCTCTAATATTACATTTAAATAAATCTAGTTAAACGCAAATATTTAGAACAGGGTTCCATTTTGTTGAGTCTCAAAAATGGATTAGGAGAAACAGGGTGGATAATGTTTTCCTCTCATAGAGCAGCAGTTCCCAAAGTGGGGGGCGGGGGGTCACGAGACGATTTCCAGAAACTTTATTTATTTTTTTATATTTATTATAATTTTTTTATATGTTAAAAAAGGTTGTAATGACGTGAGTATAAATTTAGGATAATTAAAATAAACTGGAAATAAAACTTCGAATCGAACCCTGAGGACGGCATTTGACGGCAAGACGCTGGATGAGTTCTGGGTTTCTGTCACGCTGGAATATCCACAGTTGTCGAAAGCTGTGTTGGATGTGCTCATGCAATTTGGCTCAACGTATTTATGCGGAAAGACATTCTCTGTGCTGACTTGCATTAAAAATAAACACAGGTCACGGCTTAACGTGGAAGATGATCTGCAGGTGGCGAGCTCCAAAATTGAACCTAGAGTGGACCTGCTTTGCTCCGCACACAGCGCCCATCCATCACATTAGGCATTTTTTCAGAATACATTTACAATTACAATACAATTATACATGAAGTTATAATTGTTCCAAGGCGCCATCCAACGCTGTACACGTGTTACAGGCAGCTTGTTCATATTCTGTCTGTAACCATTTCACAGTTAAAGGATGTATTTGTTTTTGTCCATAATTTGTTAATAAAATAGCCTGGCTTAGAGATTGTGTTCCTTTTTGTTTTAGCTCTGTCAGTCTGTAACCAAATCGCAAATCCTCACAAGCTGTTGGAGGAAAACACAGAGGGGGGGGGGGGGGGGGTCGCGGGTCGTCAGCAGTCTAATATTGGGGGTCGCGGTCTGAAAAGTTTGGGAACCCCTGTCATGGAGGAAATCTGGCTGATGGGTGGGAATTTTAAGGTGACCAAAAGTTGAGGAAGGGTAGGGGATGACTGGTGGGTAGCTTCAAATGGCCAAAACACAAATAGGATTGCGTGTCATAGATGGCACATAATTAATCAAGTAACTTATTAGGTCAGTTTATGCAGCCGAGTAGTTTTGTACATGTGTTGCTGGAGGAACTGCACCTGGACCTGGACCAGTTCCAGCATCCCACATGCCTCATTCTTCCCTTCTCTCTTCTTTCGATCTTTTTTTGGAGTGTTGCTTTCCCTCAGTTTCCATCTCTGTTCAGGCCAGTGAAGCGAGTCTCAACAAGAGGCACGCCCCTGATGGCTATCAACGCTGGGCACAGCTGGCTGCGTCTGCCCCAGCAAGGAAGATAAGACGCTCGCGGTCGGTCCCACCCTGCTCCACCTTCCGCACAACATCCTGCTTTGTTAGATCATTAAAACTCCGGGCTTAGGCATGGCCCAGCGCCACTGTCTAGTGCCTTATAGATATAGCCTTGTTGTATATCAAACCCTGTAGATACTGGATGACCAGTCACGTTGTCGGATGCTTGATCCGTATCTTGGAGATGGTGAGAGGTATGTAGCAGCAGCGTGGTTTTCGTTTAACTAGCTACTTCTATAATGCCGGATTCACACTTGAGCATGGGCTGCTTTTATTTGAAGATTTTGTAAAGTAGGTCAGCATTTATTACCTGGTTCACTGTAAAGACTGACAAATACGATACTGATTGATTGTCATCAATATGAATAAAACAAGTAAATCTGTTCTGCATCTTTAACTTTAAAGCATTTTAACATGCATAAAACGTGCCTGCTTATTCCAACCCGCTGTGGTTGACTGTCATCATCCGGTGCATAGCTATACACTGTAATGCCCTATAATTATTGCTGTAATTATGTGGATATCCTTGATCATGCTGCTTGCTTGAGCTCAGAGAAAAAGCCTGGGGCAGGAAAAGAAAATATATCATATAGCACATCAAGGTTGTCGGATGTGATCTGTCCTCAGATTGCACTATAGCTTTCTTTGCTGTAGGTTGGGTTATTGAGCGCACTCGATCACACTCGATGGCACACTCGTTTGTGGCCAGAGTTGTGGGTAGCATACTTTTGTCTCCTCTGCCAGTTATAGTGATGCTAGCAAATCCATGAGCTCATGCATGCGGAAGGATGTGGATGGCGCATTCTTCCGAAGGTTGTGTGCCACCCAGTGACGCAGCACGATCAGCAGTCCAACAAAATGCCTAGTAGCCTTCACCTCCCTGGATTGGTGGCTGTTGTCCCCCATTTACTACCTAACTGGTGGGTAAGAATTGGTAAGGCTAAATTTAAAGAGAAAATCAGGAATAACACCTCAGTAAGTGAATCCAGTGCCGCGAAAAGCTAAGACACAATTACAGAACTTTTTGCTTGGGAGACTTCAATATAATATGGTGCAGCGATTTCACCGTAAAAACTTTTAAATATATTGGAAATATCAAACAAGGCTGCCCGAGTTCTATTAAAAAAGACGCCTTCCTTTCTTAAAATGTAACTTTGCATGCTGACACTGTGATTTTTCTAAACTCTTTCTGTTATCATACTGTGGATTTTCCCACACGGTTCTACTCGCTGTTTGTTTTATAGTTTTACCACAAACCCGGGCACTAAAAGCATGAGCAGTCAGTTCCCACACCTGAATAAGCTTCAGCCGCACAGGACCATTGAAACCACACTGCGCTCTCTAAGTAATGGGCAACAAAAGCAACTGCTGAGCCCGGGCTTTTGTTTTTGTTTCCCGAACAAAGTGCACAAGCCGACCTCCAGCGGAGAGGGAGGGCGACGTGGCCGCTAATGGGACTGATAAACTCGAGCAGACAGGCAGGAGAGGAACCTGCGGCTTGCTCAGAAACCGCCTGACAGCCGAGATGTGTGCTGAGATCTAAGGTGGACGTTCGTTTCTGTGGCAGTTTTTAGTTACCTCTCAAAGGATAAAGCAGGCCGGTACAAAGGTGTATTTGCATTCTATTTTTATCCAAATCGAAGTGAAATGCCAGTGAGGTAAAAGGAACTCTGGAAGCCTCGTATTTCTTTTGTTAAAAGGTTAATAAAAGTAGGGAAACTAAACATCCTTAATCAGATTTCAGTATTTTATTAATTATTTCACTTCTCAATCCACTTCCAACTGTGTTTCTGACTGTTTGACTCTCTGATTTAGTCAAGTCTTGACTTCGCTTCTGACTTGACTTGTCTTCACTTCTGACTCAGCTTCCGATTTTGTACCTGCCTCGACTTCTCGATTTTCATTTTGACTCGCCTTCCAACCAAGTTCCCAACGTTGTTACATTTACCCCTTTTCCACCAAAAAGAACCGGGTGCTGGTTCAGAGCTAGTGCTGGTGCTGGTTCAAAGTTGGTTCCACTGGTGAACCTTCTAAGAACCAGTTTGCCTTTCCGTCGGCTAGAGAGCCATCACAGAGCCGCAGCGGCAAACACAACATCAACATCAACAATGGCGGATGTTGCTTTACTGTTAGTATACTTAAGCTACATTATCACAGGCGCTAACAGTAACCCCGCCCACAGCCTCTACTTAAAGTACATTATCTAACAGTAACCCCGCCCACAGCCCCTACTTAAAGTACATTATCTAACAGTAACCCCGCCCACAGCCTCTACTTACGGTACATTATCTAACAGTAACCCCGCCCACAGCCCCTACTTAAGGTACATTATCTAACATTAACCCCGCCCACAGCCCCTACTTAAGGTACATTATCTAACATTAACCCCGCCCACAGCCCCTACTTAAGGTACATTATCTAACAGTAACCCCACCCACAGCCCCTACTTAAGGTACATTATCTAACAGTAACCCCACCCTCAGCCCTTACTTAAGGTACATTATCTAACAGTAACCCCACCCACAGCCCTTACTTAAGGTACATTATCTAACAGTAGCCCCACCCACAGCCCCTATTTAAGGTACATTATCTAACAGTAACCCCACCCACAGCCCCTACTTAAGGTACATTATCTAACAGTAGCCCTGCCCACAGCCCCTACTTAAGGTACATTATCTAACAGTAGCCCTGCCCACAGCCCCTACTTAAAGTACATTATCTAACAGTAACCCCACCCACAGCCCCTACTTAAGGTACATTATCTAACAGTAGCCCTGCCCACAGCCCCTACTTAAGGTACATTATCTAACAGTAGCCCTGCCCACAGCCCCTACTTAAAGTACATTATCTAACAGTAACCCCACCCACAGCCCCTACTTAAGGTACATTATCTAACAGTAACCCCACCCACAGCCCTTACTTAAGGTACATTATCTAACAGTAGCCCCGCCCACAGCCCCTGATACAAGCGGTTCTTAAGTCCAGACCAGCAACGTTTTGGTGCTACTTAAGAACCACTTTTCCTGGTTCAGAGCCGGTGCTTCGGCTGTCGAAAAAAGAAAGAACTGGTTCTAAATTAGGCTCCGAACCAGCACTCAAACTGCCTCAGTGGAAAAGGGGTATTTGATCCCAACTCCGCCTGACTCCAGTCCATCCCCTACTCCAGACACTGTTTCCCTCTTGCACATGTCTCTCCGTGGCGCATCTCTCCGTCCTGGCTGATCAAACACACCATGATTCACTTATGCAGAAAAGGTCAATTTAGTCAAGTTATATAGCATTTGAATTTTTTTCAGGAAAACACAACCATCACGCTACTTCATATTTATTCATTTAACATTATTCCGTAAAATTTGGCTTTTCCAAGTCCTACATTTTATGTTGTGTGTAAAACGCTATCAGATGGTATTGTCATATAGGGAATATGACAATACCACATGCCTTATTACAGTGCTTTATTGGTTAATAATTAATTTAACCGCTTAAAAGTCCAGGACTCCTATTTCTCAGTCTCTTAAACGTCTTTCTTACTAGTCCTGTGGTAATTACTGAAGAATAACACGAGAGTTTATGCCTTAAAACAATCAGTAGAGTCATAAAAACCCCAGTGAGATCTTTTATATTACCCAGAATTTTGCCTGATTACTTATCAGCCAGTTTTCTACCCTTAATTTGTAACTTCCAGGTCACATTAGTGCCTTATTTCTCCTCTTGGATCGGTATGCATGCTCAGATAGATTTATCTTCTCAGGCCTCTGAAGCCTGGCTGCGAAAAAGCCTGCAGTCGGAACATCCCTCAGGAATTGGTCTGGTATTTTCGGCATCCGAGACATGAGAGCTTTGTTGTTGCGCTGTTTTTTCTCCCTTTTTGTAATCAAACCGCTAATAATAGTGCCTGGCTCCGGTCACTCCCTGAGATATCATTGTTTTTCTGGGACTTTTTTTTTTTTTTGGAGACTTTTTCCTGGTTTGTCTAGAAAAGCTTACAGGAACGTTGAGTTCTTGTAGAATACCGCAGAACTGACGAGTTGTTGATCCTGATTGGTCCGGAGGTGTTGAATTAATTTTATTGGTCATCACTTCTGACCAGGATTTCCAGCTGCAAGGCAAATCTCAGGTTTATATTAATGTGCAAATTTTATTTAACATTTATGGATAGTGTTAACAGTGTCAGGGCTTCATAACTGTTTTCCACCTCAGGACAGTCTTCAGGGAAGAGGACTGATAGGTAATGTGACAAATTTTGTGTTTTTTTTGTGTAACTTGGTCTAGTGAGGGAATGACAGCACTGTGTGTCCTTTTGGTCCATATGTTACCAAAGACATTGTGTATAATTTAATCTATGTATTGTTTCTTGCCTGTCCTTTTCTTTGCGGAAGGACATGCTGCTCAGGTTTCGGACAAGTCACTGCCCGAAAAAACATGTCATGTTCATTTTCACTCCTCCAAACCACAGCCATCTGATGTTTTCATCTCTGGCTTCAGCCCTTAGCAGAGAGGATTATGTCCTTGCTGTGTTTACCATAAATCTGTAATTAGCTGACTTTAAGTGCTCTCCGCTGCAGGCACTGTTGAAAGAGGTTGCCAAAGCACAGGGCTCAGATAGCTAGATCCTGTCAACGTCCTCCACGTCGCACCATCTGCTTCCTAAAACCACTGCGACTCCAGGCTTTATCAGGCTGCTCTACATCTTAATGAGAAGGGAGGCAAAACATGCTCTTTAAACATGCACGGCAAATAAGGTGTGACGTGAGGTGATGCCCGAATGTAGATGTTGCGTATGTACTGTATATACGATGCATACTGATCAGCCATAACATTAAAAACTCATGTCCAATTGTGTACGTCGCACTTGTGCCCCCAGAGCAACTCTGACCCCGCCGAGGCATCGACTCAACCAGACCTCTGAAGGTTTGCTGAAGATGTCAACAGCAGCAGATCCTTTAATTGCTGTAAGTCGCAGGGAGGAGCCTCCATGGATCGGACTTGTTTGTCCAGCAGGTCCCAAAGATGCTTGATCAGATTGAGGTCTAGGGAATTTAGAGGCTTAGTCACCAGCTTCAACTATTTGTCCTAAACAATTTTTTGTGGTTATCAGTTAGCAAAAATATTGATTTACTTGTTCATCAGCATTAAACTGACCAGGTAAGTGTACATGAACTATCATGGACACTCTTTCTTAGGCATGATGTGGTCATTAAATTCATCATCACGTCCAAGATGAGAGCAAGCAAGAGTTTAAACCCCAGCAGACTGAATGAATGAATATATATACACAAGTATTTACAAATTGTCATTTTTTTCAACTCCAGAACCAGACTACCAGCGGAACGTTCTGGCTATCGTTCTTCTGTCTTCCGTCTAATGACTGTGTAAGCAGGCAAACGGTGTTTCTGGTAGGCATCAGTAGCAGATGAATAATATTTGATCAGATGTGAGAGATGGAATAGCAACGTTGTTTTTTTTTATTACCTTTTTTCCCGCCTGAGATCCCGGCCAAGCTCGGTCACCCCGTGTATTGCATGTGCACCCTGCATATGGAGAAATGCGAGCCCACAACTGTTAAATTGCTCACCAGGTGGCAATCATTCCTGCAAATCATCGTGTGGGTTTTTCATTGCAGTTGCCCATGAGCTTTAGAGTATCTTTGATGCTCCACAGTGACAATGCCCAACTTTTTGTTGCTTAATTTAAACCACTCCGAATTTGACCACCAGTTAGTAAAGAGCACCACACGGGCATGCTAACAAATGAGGTCTTTTGTCCTGGGAAGATTCAGGCTCTAGCATGCTTAAGGCTGCACCACATGAAAATAGAAGCCTCCCACATCACTCATGTGACATTTTGTTGCTTTGTGGAATCTGCTCTTAACTTGATGCCCCTCCTGTTCATGTTTCTAGAAATTTATTACTGGGTTTGTAAAACTGGGGCCTTGGTATACTTCTGTCAAGAGTAACCAAGGGGACGTCTGTCTGTCTATTTGTCTGTCTGTCTATTTGTCTGTCTGTCTGTCTATCTATCTGTCTGTCTGTCTGTCTGTCTATTTGTCTATTTGTCTGTCTGTCTATTTGTCTGTCTGTCTGTCTGTCTATTTGTCTGTCTCTGTCTATTTGTCTATCTGTCTGTCTGTCTGTCTGTCTGTCTGTCTATTTGTCTGTCTGTCTATTTGTCTGTCTGTCTGTCTGTCTGTCTGTCTGTCTGTCTGTCTGTCTGTCTATTTGTCTCTGTCTGTCTATTTGTCTATCTGTCTGTCTTTGTCTATCTGTCTGTCTTTGTCTATCTGTCTCTGTCTGTCTGTCTATTTGTCTTTGTCTATCTGTCTGTCTGTCTGTCTATCTGTCTATCTGTCTCTGTTTGTCTGTCTATTTGTCTTTGTCTATCTGTCTATCTGTTAATCTGTCTGTCTGTCTATTTGTCTGTCTGTCTGTCTATTTGTCTATCTGTCTATCTATCTGTCTGTATCTGTCTCTGTCTGTCTGTCTATTTGTCTTTGTCTATCCGTCTGTCTATCTGTCTATCTGTCTGTTTGTCTGTCTATTTGTCTTTGTCTATCTGTCTGTCTGTCTGTCTGTCTATTTGTCTATCTATCTGTCTGTCTGTCTGTCTTTCTATTTGTCTATCTGTCTGTCTATCTGTCTGTCTGTCTGTCTGTCAATCTACCTACCCACCTTCTTTCCTTCCTTCCTTGTTGGGTTTTTTCCCCAACTTCCTGCCTAACAGCACAGTTCAACAGCTACCCGTTTTTGCCTGTTCACGTACTTTGATATGTAAAGTATTAAAACACAGAAGCATTTTCTAGCCTCAGGTTAGTGTTTATTCCTGGGTCTGATTATAAACTGGTACATCACAGAGCCTGGGTTAGAATTACACGGGTGAAAACAAGGATGTAATAAATGGAAGCTGTTCGTGTATGTTGCTTCGTCTCGATCCCTTTAGTTTGTCTAGTTTTCATTCAAGGTTTGTGCTGCTGATCAGTTTAATAAACCATTTCAGCTCGATCACTTCTACACCCTTTAAAGACCCCCAGACGGTCATGGAAACAGAAATGTATTATACTGTAACAAATTCTTCAACAAAGTTTTAGCTTCAATCATGTTTCCTTTTGTAAGGAAGTTACAAAAGGAAAAGGAAGTTTGCCATGTTTCCTCTTGCTGTTTTTATTCAGCGCATGGAGGATGTGGAAAAGTCGAGACGGTGTCGTCTGGGTTCATGATCATGCATTCAGGCTTTTGTGGAGAGAGAGAGAGGGAGAGAGAGATTTTCTAGTTATCCGTACACTTTTACGTACGCACAACAAAATTTCCCACATTATGCAAGATTCTCATGGAACGATGGAAAGATTGCACGGTGTTGCATCTACTGGGCGGATTAACCACACGGCAGCTGAAACGGATGTTCGTTTTCCATCTCTTTCTCTCTCTATCTCTTTCTCTCTCTCTCTATTTCTTGACTAATGCTGAAACGTAAGATGAGGCTGTTGTGGTGACATTGAATCTGTACCCTTCTGTGGTTTAGGGTTATTAAGCTCACTCTGTTCATGCAACAGGCCGAATTTGTTCCATTAAAACACATTAACGTAAAGCCCATTATTTTAAGCTGGAAAAAAATTATCTTGGCAAAGATTTTAAAATGCTCTGTATCGTCGTGTAGAAGCTCTAGCCTGATAACAGTGCATACCTTTGGACTATTTGGCAACAGGCCATTGTTGATTTTTAATTACTTCGTTATTCCCTGTCGGGAATCTTCCCATATTCTGATTTTTTTTTTAAAAATTTTTTAATTGATGCCCCTCCCCCACTAACTATAATAACAAAACGTGAGCAGACAGCGTAGCGTGAAGAAATGTACGTCCTCTAGCTCTCATGTTGCCTTGCCGAGTTTATTGGGGCAGAAGGAGCCATGGCTCTCCTCCCTTCCTCCCTTCAGGGCCTGGAGATGAAAGCCTAACCCAAAGAGAGAGAGAGAGAGAGAGAGAGAGAGAGATGATGTGCTTGCTGTATAATGTATAAAACCTTTGAGGTTGTTCGTTCAGACTCTTCTTTCACAGCAATGGATTTTAGGGCTGTTTTAGACATTATTGGATCGATATCGAGAGAGACAAATCATGCCGGCGATCCACGTTATTAAGTAAAAACTATGTCGTGAATCTGACTCATCCCAACTTGGCTCACGCTCCACAGACGTACACTTTTCATTTCTATAAACCATAAAAACCGTTCTTCAGTCGGAACCGTGCTTGGTTTAAATGCGTATCACACGACATCATGACAAGGACCTTTTCGGTGTTTCCTTTTTCATTTTCACTTAAAAACGGCAGCTATTTTACTTATATTTATTTTTTAATTCCAATTTTTTTATTTGCAGTTGAAATAGATTTTCTTTTTACATTCAATGTCGATATTTATTCCTCATTTAATTCCTTAAATGATTCATTTTTAATTTAGCTTTGATTGATTGGAATTTAGGGGGCACTGTGGCTTGGTGGTTAGCACGTTCGCCTCACACCTCCAGGGTTGGGGGTTCAATTCCCGCCTCCACCTTGTGTGTGTGGAGTTTGCATGTTCTCCCCGTGCCTCGGGTTTCCTCCGGGTACTCCGGTTTCCTCCGCCGGTCCAAAGACATGCATGGTAGGTTGATTGGCATCTCTGGAAAATTGTCCGTAGTGTGTGAGTGCGTGAGTGAATGAGAGTGTGTGTGTGCCCTGTGATGGGTTGGCACTCCGTCCAGGGTGTATCCTGCCTTGATGCCCAATGACGCCTGAGATAGGCACAGGCTCCCCGTGACCCGAGGTACTTCAGATAAGCGGTAGAAAATGAATGAATAAATGAATGATTGGAATTAAATTTTTTTTTATATTATAATTTTTAATATTTTTTTTTAAATAATTTTTTTGATTGACAAGCTTTTCAGTTTGACATCCACACGGCTTTGAATATTATAATCAGCGTTAGTGCTGGTGTTTCTGTCGGTCATTTGCATTTGGTTGCAGTCCAGCGTAATGCTAACAAGCTTAAGAGATTAGAAAGGCAAAGGAGCACAAATCATTCACAAATCACACCAAAAGCCAAGCGCTGAGTCCGTAATCCATCGCCCGTGATTTACACACCGAGATCGCGAGTGCGGCGGCTCAGCGGTTTATTCCTTTCCCTCTGCTCTGCCTTAGCTTGTCGGTGAGTGTCAACCATCGCAAACATGTTAATCTTCTAAAACCTTAAAAACAAACACGATTCATTCCTAGGTGTAGCTCGAGGATTAGTATTCAGATTAGCTTTAGGGGAGGAGCCATCAGATCATTAGCGTTAACCCATATGGTGAGAATATAATTTCAACTCACACTGTATACATTTTAAATGGCATTTCTGTAGATTCCATAAAACATTCAGTAAAGTATTTGGGTTGTAAAGTGACTGTGAGAATGTGTTTCAGACACAGTCTGTCCTCTTCCACATCCCCGAGCTCACAGACAGCCAGCAAACGGCAGGACAGTGTGACATCATGCTAACATAAATAGCGCAGATCATTTTTTGCTCGACTGACTTCAGGTTTTAGACGGCTGGGGCTCAAGACGTTCTCAAGACGAATGTCTGAAAAAAGCGCTTATCCGTCGCAGAAAACTGATTATGATACTTTTTTTTAAACCGCCGTTAATTTGCTCATGTTTGCAGCGTCCGACTCGATCCCGATTAATGACCTCGTCACCTTATTCCCACAGACTGTGGTTCTCTTCTCCTCCTGCAGGATCCTTTGCGATATATAATCCTCTCTGCATTGCAATATTAAGCTCTTCCTGTTTCCATAGAGCCCTCGGGGTGATTACCCAGTTTTCCCCTCGTCTGTTAAACACAAAAGCGCTGGAGTGGATCTATGCTTAGCCGCTTCCGTCCTGTCGTCTTTTTTTTTTTCTCTTTTCCTCTTTTTCTTTAAAAGAGTTTAAAAATGCACCGAAACGAAATGCAGTAACTGTTTTAAGATTTGCACTTAGGATATGTTTTATGGATGGATTAATTTTGTGTGTGTGTGTGTGTGTAATGTGAAATCTGAAAGTGAGGGGAAAAACCCTCAGCGAGCGATTAACTAAAGAGAAAGAGGCCCAAGTTTTATTTTGGCCAAATCCTGCCCCCTGCCTTCACCCTTCACTGCAGCCTGTCCAACACACACACACACGCACCCCTCCTCATTCACACACATTCAGGAAGCCGGCGTCGTTGCCAGAAGCGCTCTCTGTTTCCGGGAATCGGACCCGCGAGCCCGCTGTGGAGTGGGCCGGCACTGACGCGAGAGCCATTGTTCCCCACGTTGTAGAGGGGAAGGAACAGCAACAAAAACAAAAAAACACCCATGGACGGAGCAGAGAGAGAGAGACAGAGGGATAGAGAAATGGAGAGAGAGAGAGAGAGTGGACAAGACGTCTGAGCTATTTCTGTTCAGAGGCTCCTCCAGGCGTACACGCACGCATGCACACACACACACACACACACACACACACACACACACACACACACACACACACACACACACACACACACACACACACACACACACACACACACACACACACACACACACACACACACACACACACACTCAGCATTCCTGCACTCTTATGATTAGAGCGCTGACCACTTTTTCTGCCTGATATGTTGTCACTGATTGCTGTATTAGCAAAGGGAGGACATCAGCAGAGTCTTGTGTTTTATTTATATATACATTTATATACACAGAACAGATAGTTCTAGAAGATCTGAGCTACTTTGCCTGGGACCAAGTTGCGATTACTAAAGACGACTGAGGCCAGGCATCTCCAATATACCAGAAGTGGTGGGATATTTCTGGTATCCAGGGGTTAGTACCAGGGGTTAGTACCAACCAGTGAGCCAACTACTGGACAAGACTCCGTATTTATATCTATATCTGTAATCTACCGATACGTGTGCGTTCGTGTGTACGGACGCTTGACACGTTCGTATGTTGACGTGTCTCTTTCTTTACCGATGAACGGTTATAATACCTGTGTTAAATCACATAAGCCTGCTGGATTAACTGCAGCGTTATACAGTACAGATGTGCTTTCCAGGTCTTTTGATGATTTGTATCGAAATTTCTGCCAAGGATTGGATTAATCGTTGTTTTTCCATCTATTTATTTATTTATTTATTTGAAAGCAACCAAACGATTGCATAATTGCTGCTCACAAAACACAAGAGCAATGGAAGAGACTAGAAAGAAACACACACACACACACACACACACACACACACACACACACACACACACATCCAATGCTGGCTCTAATACCGAATAATGGTTGTTATCCCCCCCCCCCCCCCACCCCGTAAAATAATGGTTTACGGGTTAGGGTTAGGGTTAACCCCCCCCAAACACACACAACATGACAAACATTTCTGAAATAATGCCATATATGCAAATAACTTGAGACCCTCATGCTGTCATGGCAACAAAGTAACTCCACCCCCGAAGCAACAGAAGGCGGGGCCTCTGTAAATAATTCTTTCTTTCTTTCTTTATTTTTGATGATTTCTAGTACGACTTGTATGTGTATTTGAAAATAAACGTTTTCCCCTCCCACGATTTCCTCTCAGTGCTGAATCATGTCATTGTGTGTCGAGCGAAGGCTTAAAACAAATCTTCTTTTCTGTCTTGCAGGTTTCCCAAAAAACCAACCAGGTGAGTTGACAGCAGCTTCCTTCCTTCGTTCCTCTGCAGAACGTGCGTCTGGCGGCTATTTAAGGAGAAGAATAGAGCAGAGAGGCTAATGCCAGTCGTGTCGATGAGACGATGATAAGAACAGGCTTGTGAGCTTTTAAGCACGTAGACACAACACCGATGTTAGTGATATCGCAGGAACAGCGTCTGTGCACTCGGGATTACGACTCAACGCACAGCTGCACCACTGGGGGCATTTAGGGTTTTACCTTAATGTGCCGATAGAAACGTTTATTTATAACATACACATAATACAACCAACCAGGGACTTATTTAAGGAAAGCACGTTAATTAGGTGTTTGGAAATTACAAGCCGACAGAACTGTTAGGCTGAGATGTGTACAATTCTGGGGAATTGTCCTGAAGAGATAAACACTGTGCTCGCAAAAGATATTCCCTCAGGCTACAGTCACTTCACAAGGTTTTTTTTTTTATTGTCTTTTTGCAAGATTTGAGTTTAATGTGAATGCAACTGCCCTCCAAAATGCACACACACACACACACACACACACGTGTCGCTACAGTACTCGTCGTCACCGACCACAGATCAGAAACGTGTTTAAACTAGGACTACTTACAACACGTGGCTCAGGCTTGATCAAATGTAGGAGTTTTAAAAACGTAGATTTTTTATTTTTTATTTCTTATTTTTTTGTAAAAAATCCCGTCCACCTGAACAGTGTTTATCTCATTATCTTGTGAAACATGAAAACGATTTGTGTCACCATAAATGAAAACTAATAATAATTATTCAGTTGTTTCTTTTTTTTATTATAGACTACACTTTTGTATTGTGTGTGTGTGTGTGTGTGTGTGTGTGTGTGTGTGTGTGTGTGTGTGTGCGTGTGTGTGTGCAGACCAGGAAGTGTTCTCAACAAGGACCACCCCCCAGACAAGAAGCCCAAGAGCGAGAAGGTGTCAGTGCCTCCGACGCATGACTTTGACCCCACAGGTAAGAGTCTGATCTTGTGCACATCAGACACAAGGGGGAAATATTGATTTGAGGGCAGAATGAGAGGCACACAGAAAACAGCGATGGTTTATTTAGAGTAGAGTTCTGTCATGTTACACAACCGGATTATTCTTTACGGATTACGGTTTAATCCCTAAAAAAAAGAAGAAGAAGAATGAGTCACAGTTAGGTAGTTTGCCAGAAACCGTCACACACCGATGTTTACGAGCGATACGAAGGCACGTTATTTATGAAGCCGGTTATCGGATTACCCAAAAAAATCCTCCTCTCTGCACATCATGCAGGATTCACCAGAGGTTATAATCCTGTCCCGAATCAGTCGCTGTGTCGTGTGCAGGCGGACCGGCTGCAAAGGACAAATCACTTCCTGGGTGTTTCTGTGGAGGGGGAAAAAAAAAGAGAAAGAGAGAGATATTTTTAATCTCCTTCTTTTATTTTAGTTCACTTTTTACTTGTTCCTTTATGTGTAACATGTTGAAGCTCACGCCACTTTAACCAGATCCTGTTTCCTGCTCCTTCTTTACTTCTTAAAAAAAAAAAAAATGGCATCATGTTGTCTTTTTTTTTTTTCTTCTCTCAATTCATTTTGCTTACACCGGCATTATTATTTTCTCCACATTTGTGTGTGTGTGTCGCATGTATCGCTGCTGTCAGAGTTGCCCGTGCAGAGTGTTGAGCGAAGGCCCGAGTCGTGTGGTAAGAGTTCTCTGGAGGCAACTGCCATGGGTGTTGGGGGTGTGTGTGTGGGGGGTGGGGGGGGGTTGCTGTGGTGGTCCTTTCTTCTCCATCTCTATCCCTCTCTAACTCACTCGCTCATCTGTGGTCTTTCGTGCATGAGTGGAGTGGCACTTCGGACACTTACTAACTTGCTGCCTGGCTGTTCACAGTGTTGGTTAAGGGAGAAGGTAACTAGGGGGTTTTGGTGTAATCATACACCGCCGTCCTGCTCGAATACCCTATGACATCACAGATTTGTACGACACGCGCAGTAACACGTGTTTTTTTTTTTTTTTTTTTTTTTTTTCTTCTCTTCTTGCTGTTGTAAGCTAAGATCGTTGAGCTTCGACAGCAGATAACCACATCCCATAGGACAGGGTGGTGGATTACAGGCTGAATAGCGAATGGAGACGGAGGGGAAAAGACCCGACGAGGCTTTACCATTTTATTACATTCACAAGATTCGTGTTTAAATGTAATTGAATGTTCATTAGTCACCGTATTCCGTACATGTTGTTCAGACGTTTAATTAAAGAAGCGGTTTTTGGCTGCAGTCGTGTGAACTGTGCAGTTTGGGTGTTGGGTGGGACGGTGCCTCCGGACGGACGTTTTTAAGAGCAGGCATCGACCCGGCTTTACTCGGCACTCAGTGCGA